>NC_053501.1:63372815-63440315 GCF_905171775.1 Rana temporaria
CGATGGCCAACTTTGAAGAGGGCGAGCCTTCGCTTTCAGCCAGTAAGTTACAGCTGTGTCACTGCAAAATGCTCAGCTCATCCACTTAATGCCACCAAGAGCTTATTAAATGCAAATCGTGTGCCCAGAAGACAACAATAGTGAGGCACTTGGTGTGATCAGGCATTTTTATTTCTCCTGAATAAATGTCACTGGTTTGGAAATGTTATGGGTCCTGCTAAGTGTCTTTTACACCAGGCAGGCCACTGTCACTGGACCCAGCTACACTATAATTTTACACTTTCTAACTTATCTCCTCTTTGTCTGGATAACTACTGTATGCAAGTGACCTTTCAGAAAAAGAGCTTAGTGCTCACACCTTGTGATAGATTGTGTCGTGTGCTTGTGTGTTAAATGTGTGTTTATTACACCCTTTAACGTACTCATTCAAACCACAATTATATGCTTGCCATATTATATAGAGCTTGTCATGGAGGAGAGTCCAAGCATTTCATTTAAAAAAAAAAACTGTATAATGCTTTTTTATTTATTTTTTTTATTTCATTCTTTGTGATCATTTTATTTTTTATTTATTTTTTTGCGACTACTATTATTAATATGCATTTTTTTATTTTATTTAATAATCTATGGTGAAAAAAAAAAGAGAAACTAGAAATACCATTTATTTAATATAGGTTTGTATGAATTGGCTGAAATAATAGAATTACTGAAATGATGACCTGATTTGTTTTTTTATCTTGATCAGTAACGCATTGTAAAAATAGTATTTTTATTATTATTATTATTATTATTATTATTATACAGGATTTATATAGCGCCAACAGTTTACGCAGCACTTTACAATATAAAAGGGAGACAAAACATAACATTGTTTCTGGTAATGTTAATTTATATTTGCCTTTTGCTCAAAACATATCACTGTCTGGACACGACTGCGGGGCCATGATGTAGTTTATATAGCTAAAATGTGTGTAATATTTATTTGATCGTTCATATAGAGTTTAATGGGGTTTTTTTTTGTTTTGTTTTTTTTGTGCTTTCTTGGGACCTGTTTGGCTGAAGCAGTGTACGGATCTGCCGGAAGAGGGCGCCCTATGCCAGGTAAACATGACATAAGCACTCTGTTCTAAGCAGTTCATGCCTAGGTTGGTGGAAGGGAAATAGACTATTTATAAGAGTTTTGCATGTTTGCCCGTGCTGAATGTTGACAAGATATCCGTTTCAGCACTTACCTACAACTGTGATGATGACCCATTTCACTGCTGACAGTTTAAACTTACCTTCTTTGCCCAACACTTAATTGCAGCTCCTAAATGCACTTCTCTTTTTTTTACTTTCTCATGTTTAATACTTCGATCATTTTTTAAGTTTTACACAATGATAACATTTTTTTTTATTGTCAGCTATATATCTGTGACTTTTAAGTCTCATTAGACTGAGCTGAAAATAACTGTCACTTTTTTTAAAATAATATATTAAAAAAATAACTGTCACTTAAAAAATAACTGTTTTTATATTTAAATAATTTCCTGGTGCTTTAACTTTGTAAATTTAGTCAATCAGCCTGTTTAATAATTTACAATTATTTTTTTTTTTACAATTTTATGATATTTTATTCTTAAACAAAAGCGAGTCAAATACTTTCAGTCCTATATTTGTGTAATTAAGTCTATATTAATATTGCACTATTACATTTTATATAGATGGTTCCCTTTTCTTTCTTTTTTTTTAAAAAAACATGAAAACATCATCACTATAAATTGTATATAGTGAAGGTCGCAGGACAGGAATTGTAGAATTGTCTGTGTTATAATATGTAGAAGGGTGGGATGGGGGCCAATGTAGTTGTATTGTGTATTTGGTTTGTGTTGTACTTTATGTGTATTGTGTTGTTCTGAGATACTCTAATGAGCACAATAATGTAGAAATAAGAGTAATTTGTAGAGCAGTTGTTGGCCCTGGCTTTGTCACGTCCATTTCTTATATTACAATTTGTGGAATGAGGCACAAGGCATAGTATTACTCCCCGGGGCTGTGCACGGCTGGACAATAGGAGGAATCCACCGATGGGACAACCTAGTTATCGCACACACCATCGTAAATCTTGTGATATGATCAGACCTTCAAACAGCAGTATCTAGATACTATTACACTTCCTAGTGATATTTCTAGTAAATACGATCATATTTTTGTGTCCTTTGTCACAGGCTCCAATTGTCTTTTTCATTCTCATAGCAATAGATAAAAAATGTCATTTTAATGAGCCTATATTTTATTCTAACTCCATACACGTTCAATACTGAGCCCCTGTCTGCTCCAGTCCTTATTGTCCGCTTTAGGATCATTATTTGTAATTAAATCTGCAAAGTTCTGATTACAATTCCAAGCCTTAAATCGACTGATTGTCATCAATAAAACAAGTGTTTGCAGTCCCCATCGATCTGTGTATTTCAAGTGGCAGGCTTTTCAGATCTGCGTCTATATGTGTCTGTTATGTATTATGCAAACCAGGGACTGGTGGCTGGACTGGTCCCCATCATCAGACCAGGACTGGTCCCCACCATCAGACCAGGACTGGTCCCCACCATCAGACCAGGACTGGTCCCCACCATCAGACCAGGACTGGTCCCCACCATCAGACCAGGACTGGTCCCCACTATCAGACCAGGACTGGTCCCCACCATCAGACCAGGACTGGTCCCCACTATCAGACCAGGACTGGTCCCCACCATTAGACCAGGACTGGTCCCCACCATCAGACCACCAGACCAGGACTGGTCCCCACCATCAGACCACCAGACCAGGACTGGTCCCCACCACCAGACCAGGACTGGTCCCCACCATCAGACCATCAGACCAGGACTGGCATTATGACAGTCCAATAAATCAATTTCATCATTCATACATGACTGCTTCTTGGGTTATCAAGGGTTTGTCAGAAATCCCTACTTCAAACTACACACACATACACTCGCTATATATATATATATATATATATATATATATATATATATATATATATATATATATATATATATGTGTGTGTGTGTGTGTCTGTCTGTCTATCTATATTGTATATTGATATATCAAACACACACTCACACATTATATAAAACTGTATTTCTGTCTTTATATTGTGTATATAAAGTCGTATTCCACAAATACACACACACAAACACTCACTCTATCTATCTATCTATCTATCTATCTATCTATCTATCTATCTATCTATCTATCTATAGATAGATATTGATCAAGCATACACACACACACATTACATAAAACTATATTTCTGTCTGCATATTTTCCACCGTATTCCACAAATACAAACACACATACATACTATATATATATTTTGATATATTAAACACACACTCATTATATAAAACTGCATTTCTGTCTGGATATTGTGTATATATATATTCGTATTGCACAAATACACACACACATGCATGCTATGATATATCAATATACATATATATATATATATATATATATATATATATATATATATATATATAGAGAGAGAGAGAGAGAGAGAGAGAGAGAGAGAGAGAGAGAGAGAGAGAGAGAGAGAGAGAGAGTATGTATGTGTGTGTGTGTGTATATGTGGCATACGAATATACATACACAATATACAGACAGAAATAACATTTTATATAATGTGTGTGCTTGATATATCAATATATATATATATATATATATATATATATATATATATATATATATATATATATATATATATATATACACACACACATTATATAAAACTGTATTTATGTATGTATATTGTGTATATATATTCGTATGCCACATACACACACACACACACACACACACACACACACACGTATATATATGTGTGTGTGTGTGTGTGTTGTGTGTCTATAATATATGATATAATCCTGTATAATAATAATATAATAATAATATCAAAACGTAGGCACACGCACACACACAACACGATACATATTGACTTATAAACAAACACTTGTGTATGTCTATAAGTTAAAATTACACACACAGGTATCAATTAAAAAGATACATTTGTGTTCATGTGTAGTGTGATGTGCTTTATGTATGTGTGATATGTGTGCGGTTTGTGTGTACTGTATGTTTGTGTGTCTGTGTACACACATAACCAAAACATCAAAACAAGATGACACGTAATTTAATTTGGTTGTTGTGTTGCATGGAAACTTAATTACTGCGTTCCCTTAGTAAGTTTATAGTTAAGTAATAGTATAATAATACAGAAGTTTAGTAATACATCAACTATGTAACTTATGATTCAGATACTGTTATGACTAATGATACACAAATAAGCCCTAGCTAAGCAAGGTGTAATATGTGTTTGTGGTATCAAAGAATCAAAGTATTATATATATATATATATATATATATATATATATATATATATATATATATATATATATATATATATATATATATATTTTTGTGGAATATAGATATATATATATATCTATATATATAGACACAAAAACAGTCATATAGCGTATGTGTTTGTAGATGTATATAGATAGATAGATAGATAGATAGATAGATAGATAGATAGATAGATAGATAGATAGTATGCTAATGAAGAAAATATGATGTATTTCTTTAGAGGACAAGCGATTTTTTGGCCTGAATTGGTTTATTTTTCTTCTGTAGGTACTATTATTATTATTATTATTATTATTATTATTATTATTATTATTATTATTGGTATGCACTTTATTCTGGTTTTCTTGTGCTTTCTCCTGGGTTGATTTGTAAATAGTTTGGTATAGATTTTCAGTATTATACACAATGTGTATTGTGTGGCAGTACAGGTCCTGTATCACATTTGTATAAGTCACATTTTAGGCTTGTGTTGCTTGCTTTGTTGTAATGGGCATAAGATTCTCAGACATTATATATATTGTTTATTTTCTATATAATTCCTGTTGCAGTCATAATCTCTCGGGAAAAGCCCATGGGTGTTGTTACAGCTTCCATTCACCATGGGGAGGACAAAAATAAGAAAAAAAAGTAAAGATGTTCTTTTATGAAGTATATTCCCAGAGATTATTGCCTTACGGTAATTAGAGCCCTTGGGTTTAGGGATGTTCTTTTAACAAATATATATATATTACCTTTTTTCCTTTACTTTTTCCCCCCCCAATACATTTCTAGAAATGTTTCTTTTTATGTAAACTGTGGTTGGCTGTTTTGTATTGATGTCAATAATTAATGCTGTGTAACTTGCTATATTTTATTTGCCACCATATACTACTTTTATTTTCTGCTTAGACAGAAGACTGTGAAATGAATGGTATCAGTATTTTTCTGTATCCTAGCTTTGTTTTGCGCAATATCTGCCCCATTGTGAAAATTGCGTCCTTTTTGCGCCTCTTTTGTAAAACGTTCCCTTCTGCGGGAAAAACATTGCGTTTTGTAGGCAAATGTGCCGCTCTAGAAGAAGGAACGAGCCTTTGATTCCCATAGTTACCTGGCCTTTTCATAGGCTTTATTTGGTTTGGTTTACTGCAGATTGGAATTTATGTGATTTTATGACATTATTGATTTTGTGGTTCAGAATCTTGCCAAATATTAGTGGGATGAGATTGCAGGTTGTCAGCGGTGATGGTGCTGGGAGGAGAGCCGGGCGCTGTCAGCGGTGAGGGTGCTGGGAGGAGAGCCGGGCGCTGTCAGCGGTGAGGGTGCTGGGAGGAGAGCCGGGCGCTGTCAGCGGTGAGGGTGCTGGGAGGAGAGCCGGGCGCTGTCAGCGGTGAGGGTGCTGGGAGGAGAGCCGGGCGCTGTCAGCGGTGAGGGTGCTGGGAGGAGAGCCGGGCGCTGTCAGCGGTGAGGGTGCTGGGAGGAGAGCCGGGCGCTGCCAGGCGGCGACTTCATTGATTTATGAAAAGTAAGTTCACTCTTTATACCGGGGCTCCTGACAAGAGCTGAGATATCCAGAGGGGAATATGATACCCACAGGAAAACCCTTTAGTAAATAGTGACCGAACTCTCCCCACATCGCATTATCTGTAAAGACACTTTCCGCATATTTCTCATCTCCCCGTACAGGAGACACTAAGGAAAGTTGTCTCTGGAAGCCGGGAACTCCTAACGATGCACTTTTCATTTCAGCATGGACGCTAGTGGCCTATCTATCTATCTATCTATCTATCTATCTATCTATCTATCTATCTATCTATCTATCTATCTATCTATCTATCTATCTATCTATCTAAATATTTATTTATCTATCTATCTATTTATCTCCACTGTGCTGCTTTTTTTTCTCAAGGACATTAGGAAAATGTAGATACCATTTTATACCATCAATCGCCTATTATCTGTCTGATTATCTATCTAATATCTATATTAATATCTATGCATTTATTGCAATTCAGCCCACACATGTAAAACATGTACTATGTTGTACTATCTATCTATCTATCTATCTATCTATCTATCTATCTATCTATCTATCTATCTATCTATCTATCTATCTATCTATCTATCTATCCATCTATCTATCTATCTATCGTTCTGCACTAAAAAAAACTTCTGATACTATTTTATATTTCCTTCCTTCCTTCTTGATACTATTTTATAGCACCCCCCATCAATCTACCTATCTATATTTCTATCCTTATGTATCTATATCTATCTCTATTAATATCAATCCACCTTTTGCAATTCAGCCCACACATATAGAAAATGCACTTTTTTCTGTATCAGCCTTTGGCTGGCAATACATTATACAATTTTCTTGTACAACCTACACAACCATATAATATAAGGTCAAACCCAAATACTTTTAATGTGTATGAAATCAGGCAAGCCCTTGTACTACATAGTTGAACGTAAAATTAAAGGAAATTGAACAATATAATTGTATAATGTATGGCCAGCTCTATCTATCTATCTATCTATCTATCTATCTATCTATCTATCTATCTATCTATCTATCTATCTATCTATCTATCTATCTATCTATATATCTATCTATCTATCTATCTATCTATCGTTCTGCATATTTAATCTGCACATAAAGAACTCTAATACTATTTTATATTTCCTTCCTTCCTTATTTTCTTTCATCCTAAAATACTTGTTTATAGTACCCTCCACCCCAATTCTATCTATCTATCTATCTATCTATCTATCTATCTATCTATCTATCTATCTATCTATCTATCTATCTATTGTGCTGCATATTTAATCTGCACATAAAGAAAACTCTAATACTATTTTATATTTCCTTCCTTCCTTCTTTTCTTCCTTCCTTTCTTCCTCCCTAAAATACTTGCTTATAGCACTCCCCCAATTCTATCTATCTATCTATCTATCTATCTATCTATCTATCTATCTATCTATCTATCTATCTATCTATCTATCTATCTATCTATCTATCTAACTATAATTCTGCATATTTAATCTGCACATAAAAGAACTCTAATACTATTTTATAATTCCTTCCTTCCTTCTTCTCTTTCGTCCTAAAATACTTGTTCATAGCACCCCCCCCCCCAATTCTATCTATCTATCTATCTATCTATCTATCTATCTATCTATCTATCTATCTATCTATCTATCTTTTACATAAAGAACATGTAGATACTATTTTATAGCACTATCTATCTATCTGTCTATCTATCTATATACATCTATCTATCTATCTATCTATCTATCTATCTATCTATCTATCTATCTATCTATCTATCTATCTATCTATCTATCTATCTATCTATCTATCTATCTATCTCTCTATCTCCATGCACCATCTTTTCCTGCACATGTAGAGAATACAGAGCCCATTTTCTCTGATCACGGATTATAATACAATGTCTATAAAAAGGACGACCTAAGTGTGTTTTTATTTCGGGGAATAATTAGGATAGGACTCATCCAGTGCAGCATGTAATAGCTCTGCCTGACACATCTGTGGAAGGCGAGGATGGTGTTTTGTTGGATTCTTTGGCTACACTGTGACAATAAGATAGAGAGTGGTCTCAGGGAAAATTCAAATTATTGCAATATGTTTATCTTGCTACGTTTATAAAAACGGCTACAGGAAGATATAATAGAAATGGAATCCTTTATTGTCACGTTGTAATTAGGGGCACTTTATTTTATCATTCTATTTATGTGCCCTAGGTGAGAGAAGTCTGCCATCACCATGGCATGGGCAATACTGAGTCGTCCATACATCCACTTCTGTCCACACACTATAATATAGAGTTCCATTTTATTATGCCTTTCTTTATTGAGAAAAAAAAAAATATATATATATTATGCCTATTATGTGTACTTATGCTTTACCAATACTCCAAATTATGGATAAACATTTTGTTCCACCAACCAAGACCCCATAGACTATAATCATTCATACCAGAAATAAATGTTAAATTTATTCCAGGAAAAGGTAACTTTTTGTTTTAGTCATTCTTATTCATCAGGTCCTCAGACCCAAAATGTCAAGCAGAGGAATTAAGTAGCTTGTCATCCAAAGTAAAGGCTCTATTGTGAAGCTCCACTGCATGATGTCATCTATGTGCTGACACAGTGTGGATACCATTTTATCAGTCTATGAGTCTTTAAAGCAAGGGATTCATACAAATGGGAAGAGTAGAATTTGCAGTGGGAGAGTAATTGTGTATCCCTGCTTGTAACCCCCACCCTTCTAATAAGTGAGCCTCTAAAGAACTGCACTTCTTCCAACCTACAGATACAACTAGGCCTGTCATAGGTAGACATATATAATATATGTATAAATATAGATAGATAAAACAAATATATAAATCTATTTTTTCACTGCACTTATTTCAGGTCAGTGATAACAATGTTTCCCTAAAGTTTACATCCTCATATCAGCACAAATTGTGCATTATTTTGAACTTTTTTTTTTTTTACAAAAATAGCAAAAAAAAAGTCCAGTATTTATTTTGGTTGGTAAAAAATCAATAGCCTGTCTGGATACTAAATAAATATTTTTTACACTAAATCAGGGAGCAAGTGTTCACCTCAAGTGGCCAAAAAGTAATGTTCTCTGTGGTCTGGGTGAACATCAACACCCAATAAAAAACAAAACAAAAACAATCTGTTTGGGTGTCTAAATATAAAAAGGATTGAACAGAAATTAACTGTTTTGTAAATAATTCCAAAATACTGCACCTTGGTCCCTTTTTTCTTTTCTTTTTTTTTCTCTTTAGAAATATACTTTTACAGTTTTTTGCTCTTTTTACCAACTGTTTTTTTTTATATTATTTTATGAACAGTAGATTTGTAAGTTTTGTGACATTATTATAAATATGAAAATATGGTCAACATTATACTTTTAGTACCATCAATAAATATGTACAATATTAAATTCTGGCATAAATAATAAATAATAATAAATAATAATAAATAATAAAAAAAAGTTGTAATTATAGCAGATCACATTGGGGCTAGACAGATACATTTTTTTTTACATCAATAAATACTTTTACATCAATACATATGTAGAATATCAAATTCAGGCAATAAAAAATAAGTTGTAATTATATCAGATCACATTGGGGCTAGACAGATAAATATTTTTTTACATCAATAAATATTTTTACATCAATAAATATGTACAATATCAAATTCTGGCAATAAAAAATAAGTTGTAATTATATCAGATCACATTGGGTTTAGACAGATAAATATTTTTTACATCAATAAATATTTTTACATCAATACATATGTACAATATCAAATTCTGGCAATAAAAAAAAAGTGGTCATTTTAGCAGATCACATTGGGGCTAGACAGCTAAAAAATGTTCTTACATTTAATTTTTCACAAAGGCCTTTTTGACTTACTATCACCATGTGACCAAGAGCTCCCCTGATTGGCTCCTGGCCATATCAGTCTGGTGATATTGTAATCACAAGTTTTAGGTGCAGACATGAACGTAAACCATAAGAACTGGCTTGTTTTGTTGTGTGTATTATGATGATGTGCTACACCCTGATGTGTTTTTTCATGACCTACTGCGGGCATTTATGAAGTTTTTTTTTTATTATTTATTTATTTTTTAGCAGAAACCAGAGTTGCTGAGTGTAAAAGTAATTTTTTTTATGCACTTGCAATATGGTGTATTTTAAATGGTTTTCAGATATGTTTTACTATTTATCTCAATATATGCTGTACTGTAAACTGCACCAATTTTACCCCCTAATACAATACTAATAAGACACATTTTATACATAAACATATATATATATATATATATATATATATATATATATATATATATATATATATATATATATATATATATATATATATATATATATATATATATATATATATATATATATGGAATACAGTTAGGGAACATTTTGTATAGGGGAGATTTATAAAAGGGGTCACTGGTCCAATACACTTATGTTATCCTCAGGAATCATATAATGAAAAAAAAAATATATATATATATATATATATATATATATATATATATATATATATATATATATATTTATTTATTTTTGTTCTTATATCTTTTTAGAATTCAGAAGCACACACATACTTAAAAAAAATTAAAAAAAATATGTTACCCTAGAATTCTTGGAGTACACACAAACATTTTGTTGCCACTTATATTTGCCCCTCTGCAGTGTAATTTTCCAGTTTCGAATGATCAACTGATTGAAATTTCAATGGAAACCCTTTAAAAGGGCAAAAATCCCTGTCAGAAAGCATTTCAGGTTTATCTCCATATCTGGGGGGGGGGGGGGGGGTCACAATAGAATTTTCTGAAAACACTATTGTTCTCATCAGTTCACACCAACATTGGGGTTGTCTGCACATCAAATAAACAGGCACAACTGGGTGATAGGAGTGTGCATTTGTATTTGCATACCTGGGAAAACATAGTGCAGTATGGACAGTAGATCATATCTGCCATTTGGCATCTCCTGTCTATGACTATCTCAAGGGCAAGATGTATCCAAGGAGTAACGTAGCCTTTGTTCATCCTAAATTCATAATTCTTCTGTACTTATATTTACTTATTGCAGGAACGTATACCGCACTGCCAATGTTGACAGCACTTTACATATATATATTACATTCACATCAGACCCTGCTGTTATGGAGCTTACAATCTAAGGTCCCTAACTCACATTCATACACATACTAGTGCCAATGTAGACAGGAGACAATTAGTCTACCAGGATGTCTTTGGAGTTTGGAAGGAAAGCACAGCAAAACCCAGGCAACCACAGGGAGAACATGCCAAATCCAGGCCGGTAGTGCTGTGGTTGGGATTTAAACCGACAACCCCAGTGCCGCTAGGCAGAAGTGCTAACCACTTAGGCACTGTGCTGCCCCCATAACCTGATTTGATATGTAAGTCTGTGTTAAGGCTTATTCTGAAACAAAAAGTGGAGCTGTCAGACCAAAATGAAATATATCAACACATAGCAATTCATAAATAAGAGAAGGAAAGCAAATTACATTTCTTCAAGATAATATTTAAAGAAAACCGTTGCTGGGAAAAATAGCTGCTGACTTCATTCTGAAAATGCTAGTTTACTGGTTTTCTCTGGCTTTATTACATCCTGAGGATGTAATTTCAGCCTCATAGCAACCTGAGCAGGAACTTTCATACAGCTGGTAAATCCAGATTTGTAAATTTTTTGGGTGCCAAAAGTATTAAAGGCTTCGAACAGATATAATAGCCACATAACTAGCAGGTTTATATTAGCGCTTAAGTGGTTGTAAACCCATACAGACCACTTTAACCTACAGGTAAGCCTAGATTAAGGCTTAACTGTAGGTACAAGAAGTATCTCCTGAACCTACACGGTTTAGGAGATATTTGCAGAAAAGACTGCACCGATGTCTACGGTGCATGCACGCTTTAAAAAACGGCGCAGGCACACTGAGAGTGCCTTTAGTGAGGGCGATCATGTCGTCACTGACGGCTCCCGCGCACATGTGCGGGAGTAACATCATCGCGGCTCCGGCCAATCACAGCGCCGGAGCCGTGATACCCAGAAGTAACTCGGGTATCAATGGCGGCTGCGGAGGTGAGAAATAAGAGTCGCTTTGGCGGCGTCGATCTCAGCTATACATACTAGCTCATTATGCCTTTCTCTTGCAGGGGTTTGTTTTTAAAGAAATGCTTTGGAGGGTTTACTTCCTCTTTAGTAATGACAGCCTACACTTATTCTCAGTGGAGGTTCCCTTTAAACTCTACTGGCCACTAAGTAATTACAATTTCTGCTGGAGATTGTTGAGATTGACTTCCATGAATTTTATGGGGATGATGTGGTACCAATGCTATGATATATTTTTTATTTTAAATCTAGCATCATACATTTAATCAATAGCAGAACTAAAACAAAGTGCAACGTGCAAAACACTGATTTTTTTTTTTTAATTAGTAAAAACCACCAATTAATAAAAAAGATCAGATTTTAAACAAATACTAATATTGTGCCCACTATTTCTAAAGATCTTACAACAACTCTGTACTGGCTGGTGGATGCTATTTAATGTGACATATTCATTGTATATCAGGACCTATAATATGGGGGCTCCATTAGCCCACTGCCCCACTGCCCCATTACCCTAACCTTCTGTAAGAGTCATATATATATATATATATATATATATATATATATATATATATATATATATATATATATATATATATATATATATATATATATATATATATATATATATATATATATCCAGCTATGGAGCATAAGGGATCATTTTCAAACCCTCCTACCTATTGTCCAACCCAACTGCTCCCACTCTTAGCTCTATGGAAATGCTGACCTTTAAAGTATAAACATATAAGTATTTTGGTGTGCTAGCAAGGTGTAGATAGGCCTGGGCACCTTAGTATGCTTGCTATACAATATACTGTACAGTATGTGTTATTTTTATTATTTTGCAGACAGATCAAAATTCCTTTAAATAAATACCAGCGGAGAAATTTTAATGAATTGTGAGAAAGGTGTATTTTCCCCACTATTATTATTTTCCCTGCATAGTTTTACTTTAGTTAGAAACACTATTATGGGGTTGATTTACTAAAACTGGAGAGTACAAAATCTGGAGCAGCTGTGTATTGTAGCCAATCAGCTTCTAACTTCAGCTTGTTCAGTTAAGAATTGATAATAAAACCTGGAAGCTGATTGGTTACTACACAGAACTGATTTGCCCTCTCCAGGTTTAGTAAATCAACCCCTATATAATCCAAAGCTTTCCACCAAGAAATTCCTGCCCATTGCAGTTCCCTGATCGTTTTATTGTATAGTAAGTTCTTCTTTCTATTTTATTTTATTTTTTCAATTTAAACTTTTCTGCTTTACTTTTGAAATCTCTATGACTCTTTGTTGATTCAGATATCCAGTGTAATTTTTAATACCCATCTGAATTGAGTCATACCTCTTCTAAGTTTCTTGTTCTATGTTTTTATAATACCTTTGACTTCAAATTGCTAGTATATTCTGTAGCATCATCAGAGTTAGGCATCTTATTTTATCCTTTATTATTATACAAAAAAATCTGTATATTTCCAGGAGATATTTATATGTACTTGATGCTGAAGATAAGCATGACGTGGAGGTGTAATGTGAATACACGATCTTGAACAATCTATGAGTTACATTGCAAAGCTTAGGCATCGGGATGTTTTGCATGAGCCCTTAGTTGGCACCAACATTATTGTCTTATGCTGCATACACATGACCGTTTTTCATGACGAGAAAAATGCCATTTTTTAAATTGGTTGTGAAAAACGGTTGTGTGTATGCTCCAGAGCATTTTTCTTGATGAGAAAAATGGGCAAATTTTTTTTAGAACCTGCTCTATTTTTTCTCATCGTTTTTCACGTCATGAAAAACAGTCTTGTGTACGTTTCAATGAGGGGGAAAAAACGCACATGCTCAGAAGCAAGTTTTGAGATGGGGAAATTAGCAAAAGCAGCCCAAAGGGTGGCGCCATTCAAATGAAACTTCCTCTTTATAATGGCATCGTACGTGTTGTACATTTTTTTTCACGAACGTGTGTATGCAAGGCAGGCTTGAGAGGAATAATGACAAATCACGTTGAGAAAAATGTTTTTTTTTTTCATGACATGAATAACAGTCGTGTGTACGCGGCATTAGAGCATATGACAGGATAGGAAAATCTAATCTGAACTGGTCCCCCCTCCAAGAACAATTGTCTGGGGTGTCTGCTGAGGCTACAAGGTGGACATAAACAGCCAGAACTCCCCCTGTTTTAGCATCAGTAAAAATATTTTTCATATATGATGGACAATTTATTGTTGAAAGCCTCATATTCAGAGTGGATTTCTCTAGGAAAGAATGCAAATGCAGTTGTAAGTCTATTATTAATATGATTGTGCTTTGTTGTGGAACCCCAAGGGAGGTGCCTCAGTATTTAGAATCCAAGAAAAGATGTACTAGTGCCAGATACCTGTGAACAACCAGATAAGAACTGCAGTGTCCAGTATGGCAGAAAAGATAACTAGTACATATTGTGTACTATTCTGCACCATTGAAGGTACTGATTTATTTACTTTCTTTTTCATCACGAAAGTCAGTAGCCAGAAGAAAATAATTCTAAATAGTTGATTTCAAATTGTCAGTGGAGTCTCCAGTGAAAGGGCTACTAAGGGCCATGAGATACCTTGAGTATCTTAAAGAGTAGCCGTAGATTAAAAAAAAATGTAATTATATAAATTTAAGCAGGATAATAATAATTTAAATGATCATGTCAGTGTAGATTACTGATTTAAAAACCTTATTTTGATATATTTATTTATTTTATCGTTTGCAATTATATGTAATGTATATGAGGTATTTACTCATATGCATGTTCTGCTTCTTCGTTAAAGGTCTACCATACAGGGTCCCTATGACTCAGGCCTCGTACACACGACCGAGTTTCTCGGCAAAAACCAGCAAGAAACTTGCTGGGAGATATTTTTTTGCTGAGGAAACCGGTCGTGTGTACATTTTTGTCGAGGAAACTGTCGAGAAACTCAACGAGCCAAAAAGAGAGCAAGTTCTCTATTTCCTCGATAGGAATGGAGAAACTTGCCTTGTCGAGTTCCTTGACAGCCTAATAAGGAACTCGACGAGAAAACGGTGTGTTTCGCCCATCGAGTTCCTCGGTCGTGTGTACGAGGCTTGAGAATAGTAGACTTTTCTGCAGTCTCTTATGATGTGAAATATCCACAGTGCTCCTGGTAGCCAGAGACCATGTGATCTAGGGGCCTGCATTTCAGGTTTCATGAGGGCGCTTGCAGCAATAGTATACAGTATAATGTATAGTATGAAAGAAGTACAGTATTTTTTGAACTCCAAGGAATAATGTGATTTAGTACACCATTTATTTGAAATGTAAATTTTAATGATAGATCCGGTTTAACTCATGACTTGGGTTGCTTTCCATCTTACAGGGGTTGATTTACTAAAACTGGAGAGGGCATAATCTGGTGCAGCTCTGCATAGAAACCAATCAGCTTCCAGGTTTTTTTTTTTTTGTTAAAGCTTGATTAAACAAGCTGAAGTTAGAAGCTGATTGGCCACCATGAACAGCTGCACCAGATTTTGCACTCTCTAGTTTTATTAAATCAATCCCACAGATAGCAAAGGCTCTAAACAAGACCTCCTTTACCAACCATTGTAAAGCGCTTATTTACTAACAATTCAATAGACCAGCAAATATCTGCTATCTTTAAATTGTCCACCAACCAATATATAACATGATCATGTGATTGAAGAAAAATTAGATCAACTACCGTGGTAATCTTTAAAAAATGACAAATTTCATAAGACTTTTCAAAATTTGTAATGCTTGTGTTTTATCATGCACAGACATGAATGAACTATTAAATATCTCCTCTCTGTACCGACTCTCACATTAGAAACTGGTTTGAATTCCAATCTGTCACAATTCAGTCACTTATGTTCTTATTATAATGGGAAAAATGATGCCAAGATTTGTAGCACAACATGATTATTATACTGTCATATAGTCAAGCTTAATTTAAAGGGAACCTGTCATGAAATAGATGCCCACTTCTGATGAGGTTAGTTGCCTTGCTGCCTAGCTAATCTTGTGATTGCCCTGCATGGTGACCTGGAGCCAGCATGTATTCAGGGATATCAGAACCTATGTGATTCATTTTAGCTGGCCAATTGCTAAATGTTGAGGATCAGTATGTCAGTAAGGCAACTATCCCTTTCATTAGGGGGCCATGAATGGCAGTATGCATATTTATTTCAAGATAGGTTCCCTTTAAACGCAACCTGTCTCCAAAATCAATGTTTGGATGTGTTACAGTCCACATGCCTGCCTTTGCTTCAAAGATGCAATCAGGTTAAGATTCGGACTAGTAAAAGGGCTTTCAATCCTACTCCCTGTCAATAGAAACAGCTCACACTCCCGTTGTGTTGTCAATATATCTGTAATGTATATTCTACCAAAAACCTTTATTTTTTACATTTTGGATAGATTAGTGAAGGATCAGAATCTCTATTATATTTAATTGCTGCTTGAGCCCCTGTTAGGAAAATTTCTTCTTATTGTACCGGAGACCATTTTCAATGAGGCAGGAAGTGAGTAAATCTCGACACACAGGCAAAAAACTTTTCTTTTACAGTAAAAAGTCACCTGTGCAGTGATGGATTATAATAAAGGCCCAATAGGTGGTGGCCCCAAATTTCAGAGATGCTAAAAAACGTCTTCACATAGGCACTGTTCCTCAATTTAAGATAATTTATTGATCATGCACAACATTTAAACCTTCCTTGTACCAGGGATCAGAGACAAGATGCAATCACCTGCAAAAAAATTGTCTTTATGCATGGTTCCATGAAATTGTCAGAGAGGCCCAATCATTCAAAGCATCCTTGGAACCACAATGTACAATTATTCTACCTCTAAGTATGTGTGTGCATTGGAGAGATCTCTTGTCTCTATTACTATTGTCACTAGAAAAATAAAGCCCCACCAAAATGGACACCAAATGCAATAAAAACCCCTCCCTACTCTACCTAAAACATTAGGTTTTTAGTTAAACCGATTAAACAGTTTTGCCCAAAACAATTACTAGCAAAAAACAGGAAGTAATGCTCCTAGCCCCTGCTGCATAAATCTTAAAGTGTCTTTAAAAACTGTATAGATCCCGTACCTTGGACAACTGTTACACTAGTGCAAGTGCAAGTGCAACTGTTATGTACAATTTTTTTTTTTAAAGAGGGCAATAAACCAAGTGCTGCGCTACTCCCTAAAAATCAAACTTGGGCAAAAGTATGTATGTAAAATCCACTTATAATACCCAAACCTCAAAATATAAACCATGAATTAAATATCAAATATCTAGTCAGCTCTCATTATTGCAAAACCCATGCACCCATGCAATGTAAACTAGTGCTTTAAAGTCCATAAATGTCTCCTTAAACTGTGTATAAATTCTTATTCTCATATATAGTGCTCTTCTTCCCAAAATACCCTCCAAATCTTGCACACTGTGCAGTATTAAATCCACCTCTTCCAATATGGTAACAACGTGCTCCTGTGCGTGCAGTTATACTATGCACTCACCAGATGTTTATGACCCTCTTACATTCATCTCTCTACAGACATCAATACAACTCTCCTTCCAATCAGCCTTCCAGCCCTCCAACCAGACAGTCCCTCTCGGCTCAAATCTTGTAACATTTCTGAGTTACCATCTGCTCTTTTGTTGCGATGTCACAGAAATAGAAGACATCTTGATGCGAATGTTTGATTTTTGAGGGGTTGCACAGCACTTGGCTTATTGCCTTTTTTGTTTTTAAATCTAAAAGGAAACCTGTGGCAATGCTATGTATAGTAACATATTTCCATAATACTTAAAAGCGATGTGGGCTTTAAAACAACCTCTTACTGACCTCTGTAGCTGCAGGCATTGTAGAACAATACATCTCCAAAGTTCACAGCAGAAGCACTGAAGTCATCCAATTTGTTCTCTCAGTAGCTCAGCTCACCCTGATGTGTAGCAGAGCTCCTGCTCTGGAATTAAAATACATATTAGTATTAACCTCCCTGGCGGTATGATTCTGTCTGGAATTACGTACCAAAAGCGGTACAATTATTTTGCAAGGAAATTTGGCGTTTTATACTGTAGGTCTGTAATTTTTAGGAATAACTCACTTAAATCTGACCAAACAAGAGTCTTGTAGGCATCCCGGGTATGATTTTTTTTAAAAACAAAATTATAAATTATAATATAATAAATAATTATAAATAATTATAACAAATAATAATATAATTATAATAAAAATGATTCAATAATGTAATCAACTCAAAATCACTGAAATTTGCTCAGTTGCAGAATACCGATACCGATCGCAGCATGAAAAACCCACCCCGAGTCACGCTCGGGGATACCGCCAGGGAGGTTAAAGGGGTTGTAAAGGTAAAAAAAAAAATCCTAAATAACACACAGCTTCTTTCTCTATCTGCAACGTAGAGAGAGTCCCGACTCTCCTGCAGTCCAAGGGAGGGGGCGAGCACAACACTCCACACCAGGGAAAAAGCCTTGCATTACTGTGTGGTGTTACCGACAGAAGAACAGGAACTCCAAGAAAAGTAATAATGCTCTCTTGCTATCGGGTTGCCTCTGTACTGCAAGGATTAAACACTTATTTACATCTAGGGAAATGTCCTGTATACATCGCCTGGCCACAAGCTCACTTTAAGTAAAACAGTCTGTTAACAATGTAAATTAAACAACTATTCATATAAATTTCATAATTTCCCAACTAGGATTTGTAAATGATCACATAATTGTGTTTGTTGCTGTGTTTTTCCAAAACAGCTGAATTAATCATGAAAGTTTTGTAGAATGACCAATTAGGAACCTTAGATAAGCCATCTGATTACCTCAACTGTAAATGTTGATGTCTCTTGCTGCGATTTACAAATTCGCATTTACAATCTCAGTTCACCAGTTTCTATAAATGTTTCCATAATTGCATCGTACTGTTCACCATCACCAAGATCACTTCTGTACCAGTCCTACTTCTCATTAAAAAATCCATAACAAATAAGTAATAAGTAAATAGAAGTGCCTAGGGGGTTGATTTACTAAAAGAATAATTTCAGTTAGTCCAGTGAACCCGTGTTTGCTTTAAAGCGTAATCATGTGCAATGACTGCGCTTCTTTTTTATTTCTTTATTTCTTTTTTAGTTTGACTTGATATGATTGTATACTTGCAGTAAACTCAGAATCTCTGGGCTAGGGGAATTGTGAAACAGTTTTGTTGAGCCCTTTTATAAAAAATTATCTGAATAATAAATTATGGTTAACAAATACTCACAAAAATACTTTGGTACTTACCTTGGTCATTGGATATGTATTTGGTTCTGTCTTTTTTATCTAGAATAGAGAAATAATTAAAGAAGCAAAGAATAAGAAGATATAATGTACAGTCATGAGCATGGATGCTATTAAGTGGCTGTGATACCGATTTTCTGAATTATTTTGTTAAATTCTTATTGCTTTACCTAAAATGTAGTAGAAATAAATATGCAAAGTATTGGAGTGATTTACTAATGCAACAGGAATTTAAGATGATCTGTGAGGGATGGGTTAAAAGAATAATCTTTAATGATTAAACTAAAGCAGTAGGGTAATACAAAATAACCAAATTTACCCCAGTTGTTTATTATAAAATTAAATATTTTAAAAAGCTCCATATTTTGTCTTTATATTATTTATCCTACTGTACTTTACAGCATAGCATTATTCAAAGAGGGGATAGGTAGAACCGCAAGCCAATCAGGCTTTACGATATTACACAGTACACAAATCTTAGGCGGATAAGAGATGAGTGCAAAGGTTTGTCCTTATCAGTATTTCAGGCTGAGATGGTCCTTGACCAAGCTGTATTTCTTTAACTGCAGTAACAAAAAGTGAGGTCAAGTCCTGGCAGATATATCTGGATTAGAAAACCTTATAAGATAAATTACAAATTTTTGGCCAGTAAAATATTTCACATGTAAATATCTCAGATGTAAATGTTGCCGTTTACCCTTTAGGTCTACTTTAAGTCTTGCACTTGTCACATTTGTTGCAGTGCAATATAGCTTTGTCAGAGACAAGCCTCCCTACGGTTCACTTTGGGGATCAGCCCCAGGTTCATAAAAAGCTTACTGTGCATTGACACCAGATTAGAAGCTTTCAGAGTGATGCGTTGGGGCATTGGGCTGTTAGACGCAGAAAAATGCATTGTCCTTCACAACTAAGGATTTTGGGCACTATTATCTGTATGTTAATGACATTTTACTCATAATATTTCTTTTTGCCTTAACTCATACACATCCCAAAAAAAAAAAAAATTCTTGGTGCCTTGCCCTGTTGTTCAGTTTATTTTGGGTGTTGATTCAGAAAATGGCATTGACTAGACTGCATCAGCTCTAGTTTCTTCGCTTTGGTCGAATTGATATAATATTTTGTCAGTTTTTGAAAAGATCTTGCTGATCAATGTTTTCTTCTGTTACCCTATGTGTTGTTGTGTACAAGTTATAGTGAGAGCATTTACGTACTTCCAACTGTAATTTTACATTGGAAACACTGGATTCTAAAGTGTACGTTAATAACTGTATTGTAGTTGAGTATAGGAGTTGTGTGTATATTGCCACTCATATTGTTTCATTTTTGCAGATCGAGCACAGTAGAGGTTGTGGCTACTTCACGATGGTGCTGCCTGAATCATCCCAACATATTTTGCTATAACTATTTCCTAGTTTTTGAAGGGCGACCAGTGAGTGAGGAGTGATATATGGTATTTATGCTGTATCTCAAGAACCAGATAGGGAAAAACTGTCACATTTGCATATACCCAGGAACAGGTCTAACATTCGAGGCACCAAGATTGTGTTGGCCTGTGTTATTAAAGTAAATCTGTAATTTGGAAGCATGGAGACAAGGGTTAGGTTGAATTAAGGATATATTGATAATTTCTTAACCACGTTCTGCCTGCGCTACTATAGCTAAAAGACGGCTACAGCATGGGCTTCCAGTGTCGGGAGTGCGTCAATAGGCGTCCTCCCGTGATCATGCTACTCAACAATGGCAGCTGATCACGGAATTGAGCTTATTATCTGCTTTTTTCCTCCTCATAATCAGTGTGAGGAGAAAAGAAGAAAGCCGGTGGCCGGCTTCTGTTACAAGGACATTGTTCCCAATATGTGCCTACCAGTGCTGCTAATCAGTGCCCATCAGTGCTGCCAATCAGTGCCCATCAGTACCTCATCATCAGTGTCTCCTATCAGGGCTTCCTATCAGTGCTGCCTACCAGTGCCACCTATCAGAGCCCATCACTGCCACCTATCAGTGCCCATTAGTGTCCCCCCCATCAGTGCACACAAGTGCCACCTCATCAGTGCCCACCAGTGCAGCTTCATCAGTGCCCATAAGTGCAGCCACATCAGTGCATCAGAGAAGGAGAAATATTACCTGTTTGCAAAATGCAAAACAACCTATGAAATTATTTTTTCTTTTTTAATTTTCTGTATTTTTTTTCTTTCTTTAGCAAAATTTTTTAAACCCAGTGATTAAATACCACCGAAAGAAAGCTCTATTTGTGTGAAAGAATTATTATAAAAATGTTGTTTGGGTACAGTGTTGCATGACCACGCAATAGTCATTCACTAAGATGAAGGGGGAAGGGAGTATAATCGCCCAGTAAGCAAGTGGTTAACAAACCTTCAGAACCCCCAACTTACTTGTTTGTATGATTATCCAGTTTCTCTTCTGTATTTTGCATTGGTGTTAAAAACAAAAAAACAACACGTTACAATAAATTGACAGCACCACAAATGAATGTACTGCCCTGACACCATTGCATTGTTTAAAGTTGTGACTCCATTAACCACTGAGAAATGCTTGCGGCACATTGCAGGTCCCTGAACCACAGTGTGAGAAATTGAGAATCGCTGCTATACACGCAGAAGAATTTCAGTGAAAAAAAAAAAGCCTTGCTAACCTAGGACTTTAAGGACCCAAAACAGTGAATGGAACTTGAATGAATCTGAATGGAGAATATTTGCTCTCAGACTGGGAAATTAGATCCTAATCCACCTTGACCTAAAGTTTCTGGTGCATCTTTTTGTTATAGGGTCATTTGCAAGTGCAAAGTGCTGCCCTAATCCTTAGCTTCATTGTCGTCTGGCTGCTTACCAAAGTCTCTGATGTAACATTCATGTTTTTCTTTTGTTTTCCAATTTATCTCTTTTCATATAAAAACAGATTAAAACACGTAGACTTGGCTGTCCATAAGCTTACCAATTTTTTGTAAAAGATTTAGTTTAAAGGTACCAAAACAATGAAGAAAGTTTACAGTGTATCTGAAGCCAACATTCTTTTGGAAACCCAGTCAAATTTGTATTGCTATATCTCTTCTGGGGTGATTCACGTTCTCTATTTATCATGGTTACCGCAGTTATCAAGACTTTTTAGAAAAATTCTAAATATTTGGCACTTTTTACAGTGCCATCTGTCTAAGAAAAGATTTCTCTAATTTTGTCAATATTTTTTCCCCTTTTTGCCTTGTCTCTGGGACAGAAAGTGACGTTAAATCTCCCCAATGGGATGCAGACAACAAAATGCCTTTGATATTTTTTAACATTAAATAAATATCTCTTGCAAAGATTTTGAAACAGACTGGAAAATTCTGTCCGAACAATGGCCAGTCATCCCTAAAAAATCACATGAATTTCATAAGAAAATCAAAAAATATAGGCTATGGGGCAGATCCACGAAGCGCGGCGCTTCTTTACGGCCGGCGTAGTGTATCTCAATTACACTACGCCGCCGTAACTTACAACGTATTTCCCGTATTCTCAAAGAATTTGCGGCGTAAGTTAAGCCCTATTCGCAAAAGACTTACGCAAACGACGTAAAATTTTCAAAATTTGACGCGGGAACGACATCCATACTTAACATAGGATACGCCGCATATAGCAGGGGTAACTATACGCCTAAAAAAGCCTTACGGAAACGACATAAAAAAATGCGCAGGCCAGACGTACGTTCGTAGATCGCCGTATCTAGCTAATTTGCATACTCAACGTGGAATTCGATGGAAGCGCCACCTAGCGGCCAGCGTAGATATGCACCTTAGATCCGACGGCGTACTAAGACGTACGCCAGTCGGATCTAGCCCAGCTTCAGGCGTATCTTGTTTTGTGGATACAAAACAAAGATACGCCGGAGCAAACTAGAAGTTACGCGGCGTATCAATAGATACGCCAGCGTAACTTTTGTGGATATGGCCCTATATATTTGTTTGATTATTATCCGTTCAGTGTTGTGAAGGCATCTCATCTTTTTATATTTAACAGGAATGGCTTGTAGCAGCCTTCACTTATTTGACACTTTGTCAGAAGAGTTGCCTTTGAAAACCCTTTACAGGACTAGGAACTGTCCTGAAAGTCCATTATTCCTTTAAGAACAGAAATGTTATGGCTTAGCCTGTCATACTCCTTTCCAGGCTGGGAGGATAGGATATTGTAGTTTGCAACTGAAGTTTTGTTCATTTGTGTACTTTCCTCTTTATTCATCATTCAAATATGTTGACATATTTCTCTACTGAATTTTTAACAATTTATTTAAAAAAATTTGATGTGAAAAAATTACAAAGCTGTTAGGTGGATGCCTTCCAAATATGACAATCATGAGATTTAATGGAATTTTGATTTGACATGAACCAAGGGAAAAGTGAAGAGGTACAAGTATTTTGTGGAGCAGTTAGCTGGAATCCCCACTCTTTGCTCCTTGTTGGATTACCTTGAAGGTTCTTAGTACGAATTGGACTGCTTGTATGGTGACCAAGCTCAGCATTAAAGGAGAATGTGTTAAGCCTCATACACACGACCCTGTTTCTCTGCAAAAAACAGCAAGAAACTTGCTGGGATTTTTTTTTTTGCAGAGGAAACCGGTCATGTGTACATTTTTCGACGAGAAAACTGTTGAGGATCCCATCGAGCCAAAAAGAGAGCATGTCTTCTTTTTCCCCGACGGGAATGGAGAAACTTGCCTTGTCGAGTTCCTCGACAGCCTAACAAGGAACTCGACGAGGAAAACTATGTGTTTCGCCCGTAGAGTTTCTCGGTCGTGTGTACGAGGCTTCAGAAGTAAGAATGTGATTAGAACTCACATTGGCTGTGGACAGGCCACATTTTTTTGCAACATTTAGGGGCAGGTGGTGCTATATGACACAGTAAGTTCTAGCTCTGTCCAGGAATATAACCTCGTCATCGCCCTATTTTTACCACTTACCACCAGTGCCAAAGGGTTGGTCATGACTTACAGGTTTTTGTGCGGTGTATTGCAAAATGATGCACGCCTAAGATCTCATAATATTAGAGGCATGTACAGACGGAACCCTCTGCAAGCATGATGCCTGTCATTACATATTACAGTCAACCAACTAGGAATTTAGCATGTATCTGTTTTCATAGTGCACTGCTGTACACACAAAGATGTGAATAGTAGTATTGCCTGTAATGTGTTGGATCTTCAAAGCACCTGGCAGGACATTCATGGGAAAGCACATTTGTATGGACAAGCCTAAAGTAAATAACAACAAAGTTCTGCTAAGTTATATTTTCATCGAAACTGACCTTATCCGATGTCATTAAACTTTCAAGTTCTCTACCTAAAATACCTGGTTGATCCTGCAATTTCCATTCATTTCCCTTTTGTCTATGGCAACACAATTGCAGCCAATCTTCTTGCTTTTGAGTTGCCACCTTTAGTGTGCATGATCTGCATATTTACAGCAAGGAACCTGTCTACTTCATCTTTGTTCCTCTGTAAGCAGCTCCACCTGACTATTTTTGTCACCTTTAGGGACAGCTCCAGCACTTTGGTTGACTTGACCTACCTCCCTCCCTCCAGCTCTTCATGCACGTATCACCTTGTCATGTTCAAGGGCACCTTTAGCAGGGATAATTGACAGAGGCTTCTTCCCCCTGCTAGCAGTCCCTCCTTTTTTTTTTTTTTTACACATGACCACAACAGTGCCAAGTAGTGCTGTGCAAACATGGGAAGATTCTTCAGACTTAAGGAGAAGATGTCTACTAGATGCATAATTGAATTTGTGCTTGGTTCTCCTCCAGATTTAACAGTATAGCTGGGAGCAAGTAGGAAAAGTGCCATGACGTGGTATAACTAATCTATTTAAAGGTTTTTGGGATACATATTTTGATTTCTAACACATATCATTGATTTCTATGTGGTAAGTTAGGATGATAGATATGGCGAAGTTGCTATGTGTTTAATATCACTTTAAAGGGGTTGTAAAGGTTTATTTTCTAAATAGATTCATTTAAGCTAGTGTATTGTTGTTTCACTAACCTTTTCATTCGATTTCCATTCTAAATGTTTTTTTCTTTGTCTGAATGTCTCACTTCCTGTTTCTCCTCGGTAAGCTTGCCCCCATAATCTGGCTGGGGGTTAGTCAGCCAGAACAGCCAGAACAGCTTACTGAGGAGGAACAGGAAGTTCAGACAAAGAAAACAAAGAAAAAAAACATTTAGAAGGGAAATCGAAGGAAAATGTAAGTCAACCAACAATGCACTAGCTTAACCCTCCTGGCGGTATTCCCGAGCGTGACTCGGGGTGGATTTTTTGTGGCAAAATCGGTAACCCCGAGTCACGCTCGGGGTAGCGATGCAGAGCCTGCAGCACGCGCTGGCTTACCTTGTTCCTGGATCCAGCGATGCCGGACCTCACTCGATTCACACAGTATCCTCCTGTGCCGCCGATCTCCGTTCCCTGCGACGTTACGACGCACGGGGGCGGAGATCGGCGCCAAATTCAAAAAGGTAAACAAACACTATACATTCAGTATACTGTAATATTATAGATTACAGTACTGTATGGAAAAAATACACACCCCCCTTGTCCCTAGTGGTCTGCCCAGTGCCCTACATGTACTTTTATATAATAAAAACTGTTCTTTCTGCCTGCAAACTGTAGATTGTCCATAGCAACCAAAAGTGTCCCTTTATGTAAAAAATGGTTTTAGATCAGCTAGAAAACAGCGATAATAAATTATAATCACTTGCAGAATTGTGCGATAGCGATTTGTGGGGAAATTCGTCAAAAAAATAAAAAATAATAATGACAGCAACAATTCTGCAACTGAGCAAATTTCAGTGATTTTGAGTTGATTACATTATTGAATAATTTTTATTAGAATTATATTATTATTTGTTATAATTATTTGTAATTATTTATTATATTATAATTTATAATTTTGTTTTTAAAAAAAATTCATACCCGGGATGCCTATTAGACTCTGGTTTGGTCAGATTTAAGTGAGTTATTCCCAAGAATTACAGGCCTACAGTATAAAACGCCAAATTTCCTTGCAAATAATGGTACCGCTTTCAGCACTTTTTTTCTGAAATAATCATACCGCCAGGGAGGTTAAAGGAACCTATTTAGAAAATAAAAAACAAACCTTTACAACCCCTTTAACATATCTCAGCATGGTTTAAGAAAATTACAAAATTACTATTTTTGGGATCCTAAGACCTCTAAAAGTCAAGAAAATTTAGATAAGTAGGAAACATTAGGATCTTTAGGCCACTCTTTAGCATGCTAATTCATCACAGCTGAACAAGTCTGAAATAGGCAAAAATATCTACATGAAGAAATAGGACCTTTCCTGACTTCTTGCTATATGTGAGCTGTAAACTGGCATAATGTCATAGATGGGTTGACATAGGTACAACATTTTCAGTATGTCAGGTTCTACAAACTATTTTTTTCTACCAAGCCTGGTACACACGATGAGATTATTGGAACGAATGATCATATGTTTTTTTTTTGTTTTTTTTTGCATGCT
Organism: Rana temporaria; assembly: GCF_905171775.1. Classification (NCBI taxonomy): domain Eukaryota; kingdom Metazoa; phylum Chordata; class Amphibia; order Anura; family Ranidae; genus Rana; species Rana temporaria. Next base: position 63,399,719 of record NC_053501.1, read on the forward strand.
AGTCTCCATATCGAAAATAAAGAGGTTACTAAAGCTCAAAAATTCTCCTATGACAGAATAGAAATTTGTAAGTAATGTAATGTATTTGTATTATATTTTCAGATTAGAAAACTGTACTGATTAAATGAAAATCATACAATCTGGTATCTTACGAGAATCATTTTTGTGTTTGTCCCTTCGGATAATTTCAGACGAAAGCTGTGTACTAACGATCACATACGATCGTTTCGAAAGCGGTATTTTTTTGTATGATTTTCTGATCGTGTTCGCCTTTACTTAGGAATATTATAATTTTCTTATTTTAAAACCATATTTTTCTCTTCCATTTGACTGTCTTTCTTTAACATATAAGATTTTAGAAAATAATACATTATCTTCAATATGAAGTTAAGAGGAGCGTTCAAAACCAAGCTTAATAAGTGGTATTTTACCAAAAGAGTAATTGATACTTGGAATAGACTTCCAGCAGAGGTAGTGAGTCAGTTAACAGTAAGTGAATTGAAACATGAAACATGCTTGGGACAAACATAAATCTGCATTTAGACATATATATATATATATATATATATATATATATATATATATATATATATATATATATATATATATATATACACAAAACTAGTATAGAGGCACTTATGGGTCTTGCAGTGGAGGTAGAAGCTTTATTGAAATGTTGACAATAAAAAAACACTGCAGTTGTGATCTACCTCCTCTACAAGAGCCTTATGCCGCGTACACACAATCGGTCAAACCGATGAGAACGGTCTGATGGACCGTTTTCATCGGACCAAACCGATCGTGTGTAGGCCCCATTTTTTTTTTTATCCATAGGTTAAAAAAAGCAATCTTGTTTTAAATTTAACCGATGGATACCTTACCGATTAGAAAAAAAACAATCGTTTGTAGGCACGTCCATTGGTTAAAAATCCATGCATGCTCAGAATCAAGTCGACGCATGCTGGGAAGCATTGAACTTCGTTTTTTTCAGCACGTCGTTGTGTTTTACGTCACCACGTTCTGACACGATCGTTTTTTTAACCAATGGTGTGTAGGCGTGACGGACCATCAGTCAGCTTAATTGGATAACCGATGAAAACGGTGCATCAGACCGTTCTCATCGAATGGACCGATCGTGTGTACAGGGCTTTAAGTGTCTCCTCTATACTCTTTTTGGATTTGTATTGATTTCTTTGTAGCTGAGCACCTGGGCATTTATCTCAAGAATAGAGTGAGCTTCGGTTACCCTTGGGACTATATACAGTATATATATATATTTATTATGACTACAGGCACTGCCAATTTACGCAGCACTTCGCATATTTTTTATACATTCCCTCAAAGAGCTTACAATCTAAGGTCCATACATATACCATACCTCCCAACATTTTGAGATGGGAATGAGGGACACCTACTAGCAAACGTATGCAGGCATAGGACACGCCTCATGCCAAACCCCCTTAAAGGAGAATTAACTTTTTTTTTTATTAAAGCCATTTTTTATTTGACCAGAAAAAAAAAAAAAACATTACAGATATACATCCTAGACATATATCATACTACAAAATATAAAACTTTTTTTTTAACCGTGTAGCCCTCCTTCCTCTTTCCCTTTGGGTTACTCTAAATCCATACTCTTCTTTTATTTATTTTTTATTTTTTTGGCCATGGACCTCCCCTACTTTCTTCCCCTCCCTCGAAAAAACAAAAAAAAACAAAAAAAACAAAAACAAACCCACTCACTACCCACTCTACACACCCCTTTCATACTTTTGGGTTTCGAAAGGAGCTAAGTTGCTCCTTATCATGTGTTTCCTCTACCTGTGTTATTGAATTCCCTATTACGTTTCTTCCAAAAAAAAGTTTATTAAATCAACAAGGGCTTTTTTTAACCACTACTATTCCTTTATGTTGGCTTTTAAAATGTACAAATTCAGCAATTTCGAATATGGATGAAAGGTTTAGCACTGGGAAACCCTTTTTGAAAGATAAAAATTTGCTTTTTTATACAACTATATAGATCAGACCAAAATGAGGGACAAATGAGGAGGAATGAGGGACAGAGGGACATTGCTCCAAATCAGGGACAGTCCCTCGAAATCAGGGACTGTTGGGAGCTATGCATATACTAGGACCAATTTAGACAGGAGTCTAATAACCTACCAGTGTGTCTTTGGAGTGTGTGAAGAAACTGGAGTACCCGGAGGAAACCCACACAGGAACACAGAGAACTTGTAAAGTCTGTGCAGGTAGTGTCGTGGCTGGGATTCGAACCGACAAACACAGTGCTGCCAGGCGGAAAGCGCTAGCCCCTGTGCTATATTTAATGGGGCAGACTTGATGGACCACGTGGTCTTTTTTCTGCTGCCCCTCTTCTGTGTTTTTTTTTATTATTTTGAGCAAAGTGATCTATAGAGGAGCTTACAATTGCAAAACTTTTCTAAGCTTTAGGCCATGAAAAAAATTACCAATTATTCCGATCAAAATATTTCCACCTCCTTCTGTTCTTTGCACAAGTCTTTATTTATTTCTAACATTCCTCTCGGGATTCCCCATAAAATTCCTGCGGATGTCATCCTCTGCTGCTTCAGACAAATGTCTTTTCATCTCATGTAGTGTGTACACAGCACCATTTAATAAGTCTAAGCAGGCCTGCACCGTCATGCTTGAAGTTCTACTATAGCTAGGCAATCTACTCAATGCACTACAGGCCAAGCAAATGAAGCATGAGTGAGAAACCTAACAAAAATATGGCGATACAACAGTCAAAGAGGAATCTGTAGACAGCTGGAGCAAACAGGCCTAGAAAAGTGACAGGGAGTAGGAGAAGTTGCCTTGTAACCTGTAGAGAGTGTTCTGGGGGAAGGATCTGATCACACAGCAATGCCTGGACTCTGCTTGTCCTGGCTACACTGGTTACCAAGGGCTCAGCTCACAGGGGCTAAGCCTGATCTTTGTGAATGAAGCAAGAAAACACTCGACAGCTCGTGAATAATCGTTTTAATGAGTGTGTAAAGCGTGCGACGGGGGTGTTCGGATCTGTCGGGTTAAACAAACAACTTGTACCCAGAGCAAATCCTATTGTTTAAGTGCAAAGTGGTGTCAGTTCAATTTCCCGGCTCTTCCTAAAACCTACAGATCAAACGCAGGGGTGTCTTGTGTTCTCCCATTAAGAAAAAATAACAATATTTTACAAACGTGAGTTTGATCTGCTTTCCTGGTCAAGATCCTTCCCCCCTTAATCCTCTCCTTAACCCTCATTGCTCCCTTTTGCCCCCTCTTAACCTCTTTCTACCTCTGTTGCTGCTTCCTATGCCTTAGTCTGCCCATCGTTTACAACTATTACAACCTCTCATCACTTTTCACAACTGCTATATAGGATATATAGGATATATAGGATATTTGCTGCAACCTTCTGTGCATCAATACAACATTTAGTACACTGGTTACACAGATATTACACAATAATAAAAACATTGAAATGGTATATAAGGGCAACCTAATTAAATTACATTTTAGTTTGAGTGAAACAGTTTCCATAAACTTGCATTAAAAAAACACTTAAAGACTTCAGGAATCATCAAATCCAAATATAAATATGTTTACAATGAACATTCAGTTTGAAATAAGTATAAGAAGCTAATTTGCTGTCTAGAATTCACATAGAAAACTGAAAATTAAAATAATATATTATGCAGCTATCTAAAAACTATTCTTTATGGCTGCAAAAATGTCAGATATCTGTTCTTTTTTTTTTTTTTTTACATATATGAGTGTTTAAACTGTTTTTTTTTAAAATGGAGCTGTACTTTTATAGTAAACATAAGGATACCAAGGTAGTGAGAGAGAGTTGGAGCAAAAATGTTTAGCATACTTTGGAAAATGTTAAAGGGGTTGTAAAGGTTTGTTTTTTATTTTCTAAATAGGTTCCCTTAAGCTAGTGCATTGTTGGTTCACTTACCTTTTCCTTCCATTTCCCTTCTAAATGTTTTTTTTCTTTGTCTGAATTTCTCACTTCCTGTTTTTTCTCAGTAAGCTTGCCCCCATCATCTGGCTGGGGGTTAGTCAGCCAGAACAGCTTACCGAGGAACAGGAAGTGAGAAATTCAGACAAAGAAAACATTTAGAAGGGAAATCGAAGGAAAAGGTAAGTGAACCAACAATGCACTAGCTTAAAGGAACCTATTTAGAAACAAAAAAAAACCTTTACAACCCCTTTAAAGGCTGAAGGTCTTTTTCATTGATGCATTCTTTGCATTAAAGCGGGAGTTCACCCCCAAATCAACTTTCTGACATTAGTTCCAGCATACTGCTAACATCTGCAGTATGCTGGGGTTTTTTATTTTTTTTTGCTACTTATCGTTTTATGAGCCCTTGTTATCCGGCTCCGAGCGGGAAATCCTGCCGGGAGTTCCTAAGCATGGAGGAGTTGATTGACGGGCTGCTAAAGCGCGTCACGGCTTCCGAAAATACCCAAAATGACACTCGGGTGTTTACGGCGCTAAACGGCGCCTGCGCCTGCCGTGTAGAGCTGACTGCGCAGGCGCCGTAAACACCCGAGTATCACTCTCGGGTATTTTCGGAAGCCGTGACGCGCTTTAGCCGACTGTCAATCAACTCCTCTTCACTTAGGAACGCCTATACCCGGAAGCGATCCCCGCTCGGAGCCGGATAACAAGGACTTATAAAACGATAAGTAGCGGAAAAAAAAAACAGCATACTGCAGATGTTAGCAGTATGCTGGAACTAATGTCAGAAAGTTGATTTGGGGGTGAACTCCCGCTTTAAGGTAACAAACCTTCAGCATGCAGCTCCCCCAATCCCCCCCCCCCATTGGCCTCTTGTATTTGCCTGAGCCAGATCTGCATTCAGTGATGTGCACTAGAGCAGCGGCTCCCTCTCCTTATAGGCTCAGAGGTCAATCACAGCCAGTAAAGAGGTAGAGGGGCAGAGCCAAGCCACGCTCTGTGTCTCTATGGACACACAAAGCCAGCTGGGGAGTGAGCCTGCATGACTGCCCCCATAGCAAGCAGCTTACTATGGTAGGCACTCAGCAGGGGGGGGGGGGGCAAGAGTACTGGCAGCCTGGTGGGGGACCCCAGAAAAGGACAATCATTGCTGCTCTGTGCAAAACGATTGCACAGAGCAGATAAGTATAACATGTTTGTTATTAATGCCTAAGCATATTTTTTGACATTTGTTGCTTACAAGTTTAAATTCATATTTTTTGCTAGAAAATTACTTAGACCCCCAAACATTATAGATACATTTCTAGCAGAGACCCTAGAGAATAAAATGGTGATTGTTGCAATATTTTATGTCACACGTTATTTGTGCAGCAATCTTTCAAATGCAATTTCTTTGGGAAAAAGACACGTTCATGAATACGAAAAACGAAACAGTAAAGTTAGCCCATTTTTTTGAATAATGTGAACGATGATGTTACGCTGACTAAATAAATACCTAATATGTCATGCTTTAAAATTGTGCACACTCATGGATAGTGATGAAGGAACATCTGTCGGAGCGGTTCGCGAACGCTAACCGCGGACTTTCTCAAATGTTCCGCGGACCGCAAGTTTGCGGCGGGCCCCATTGACTTTAATGGCAGGCGAACATTAAAAACCTGCAGGTCATATTTGCAGCCACAAAATACTTACTAGCTGTGCACAAATAGTCCCACAACATGGACACTGACCTACCAGAAGTATTAAGCGAAAAACCGGATACAAAAATAAGTGTCGGCCATTACAGGCCCCAAAAATTAGCCGACAGGCGTTCACCTGACAGCAAACAACTTTGTATTCTGTGGCTGGTGGTACATTAGGCATTCACCGGATACAGAAGTAATTTTTTTTTTCAGGAAATTTTGTCAATGTGTGTAGCAGAGGTAACGCAGCGAAAGAGGCACAAATTCTGCAGTACCCAAATACACTATTATGAAAGTATATTTTTATATAACAACCCGCTTCAATCTGTCGTTTTGGGGGGCCACTGGTTTATCGCACAAGTTATAAAATGTTTTTTTTTCAGGAATTTGTTTAACTGTGTGTAGCAGAGGTAACGCAGCGAAAGAGGCAAAAATTCTGCAGTACCAAAATACACCACCAGTCACAATGCTGCACAATACAAATCCACTATAATATGCTTTCTATATTAGAAAGTATATTATACGTGTATTACACCCCTACATACTGCACACCAAACAATAGTACACCTATACCAGTCCTTAAAAGGACTTTTGTGGACCCGTTAGCTAACGATTTTTGTCACTACAGTCTGTCCCTGCTCCGCACACAGCAACCTCTCCCTACACAGACAAAAAGTATATTATAAGTGTATTACACCCGTATATACTGCACATCAAACAATAGTACACCTATACCTGTAAAATGTGCTGAAAAATCGGCTTATACTCAAGTATATACGGTATCTGTTTAAAATAACCATGGTTAATGTCATGTTTTTTCCTAATGCTAGAAAGCACAAAAAAATTTTTTTTTGCATTAATTTCACTATCTTGCCCATTTGTGGTTGCCTTTCTCCAACTTCTATTGAGCTAAAAATGGAAACTTTCACATCGGCATCCATCTGTTGGTAGTACATTAGTGTAAGTGCTGATTGAATGCTGGTTTATCAGCATGACCGTTTAACAAAATCTAGTCATTAGACCGGCTTCTATTGAACAGATAGTGGTACACACGTACTGAAAATCTGCTTGTTTTAGACCCAGTGACATCATCATCATTGGGTCCTGTACTTCTTAATGTCAAATACCTTGATGGTTGGATGTCAGTCTGGATGAGTGGGCGCTCCTAGGCATACCGCATGCACTCTTGGTAATGCCCACATGTGATGCTGAGCTTTCATGATTGAACTCCAATATATGAAAGGGGTGGGCCAGAGACCATTAATCTGACTTGCTGTAGTATTTAATGCACACTGCAAGAACATCACTGTGTACAGTAATATCACAGTAAGCAATATCAGTATTTGAAGTAAAGAAGAGGAGCCTGTACAACTGTGCAAGACTGAAGGCAAGGCTCGAGTTCAGATTTAAACTGAACTTTAAACTGTAACCCTTAAATCCTAAACCTAAGCCTTAAAGTGGAAGAAAAGACTTAAGGCGGCCATACACGGTTCGAATTTCGAAAGAATTTTCTTTCGAAAATCGTATGAAAGAATTTTTGTTCGTATTTCGCACCGTTAGTGGGCTGCAGCAACAGCTGATTTTCGTGCGGCAAGCAAATTTGAGAAAACCGACATGTTGGAAATTTTTAGAAAAACAAACGATTTTCTGATCAATGATGTAATAGAAAAAAAAATGCACATGTGCAAGAAAAGATTATTCCCGGAGAGAAAAGAATATTCCCGGAGATAAACGAATATTCCCGGAATATGTCTCCTGCAAAAAAAATAATAACTTACCCTCCTGTTCAGAATGTTCTTTAGGATGTACATGGAGATGTACTTGTGCAACTTTGTACACGTTCTTGACACTCCTCAATGCTGTAATGAATGAACTACCATGAGCATGTGTAGGAGTTACATCATCTCAAGCCAGCCAAAGACTCGGTACTCAGAAGATGCCAGGGAGAGGATGTTGGTGCTGCCAAGGGAGCTTGTGGACAACACACTTCTGGACAAGCTGTTTCAACATAAAATTACTAATGTGAAGCAAAATCATAGTTCTGTAGAGCAATGGCCACCAAACTGTGGCCCACAAGCCAGATGTAGCCCTTTGCTTGACTATGTCCGCCCCCTGGGGCACTATTTCTCCCACTGGTACATGGAACTATTCTGTGTGTTGACACCAATGATGGGGCACGCTTCCTTACACTAACAGCAATGATGGGGCATTGTTTACTCCCACTAATGTTTGGACATTTTCTACTCACACTGGCCACAGTCTGAAGTTTGAAGGACAGTAAAGTGGCCCTTTGCTTAGAAAGATTGGAGACTCCTGCTCTAGAGGATCAAACAATAGTACATTTTGTGGGTCCAAATAAAAAAGGCACCTAAGGGTGATAGATTTAACCACTTCCTTACTGTGCTATAGCCGAAAGATGGCTTCAGTGTGGCTCTGTTGTTCTGGTAGGGCATTCAAGGATGTCCTCCTGGAACCACGGCCCTCACTCTCCCCCTGGGGCATGCATCTGACGAGCTCTGTGATTGCTGTGTCTTTTGGACACAGCCGATCACAGATCATGGTAAAGAGACAATCACGGCTGCCCTTTACCACATGATCGGCTGTGTCCAATCACAGCTGATCACAGTGTAAACAGACTTGCTGGTTATCAGGAGTACTTTCCTCACATGCTGCCACAGCGTGAGGAGAGGAGAGCTGGTAACCGGCAATCCTGACAGAGGACATGTACACAGATAATCAGGACACTCATCACCAGTGCCCTGATTATCAGTGCAGCCCCATCAGTGAAAATCAGTGTCCATTAATGCTGTCCATCAGTGCTGCCAATCAATACCCATCAGTGCTTCCTCATCAGTGCCACCCATTAGTGCTGCCTATCAGTACCCATCAGAACCGCCTATCAGTGCAGCCTCATCAGTGCCTCCTCATCAGTGCCCTTCAGTGCCACCTATCAGTAAAGCAAATGCAAAATGCATTTTTTTTTAACAAATACTTAAAAAAAGTAATTTTTAGTCAAAAAAATTGTAAAAAAAACAAACAAACAAACCCAGTGGTGATAAAAATACCACTAAAAGAATTTTGAAAGGAGGAAAAAAGGGATTTTTACGGTGCAATTGATATTACATGATGAGAAAGAACTCGTCTTATAGCCATAAAAAATACAAAATTATTTTATTAAATACAGAGACATTAAAACCAGTGGTCCAATCAAGATAGCAGGATATAATGGTCATCGAATAACAAAATTACAGTAGAACCATATAAAAATCGCACACTCCCAACATGTTTCGCGAAATACGCTTCTTCAGGGGAAAGCGATAACCATTCATTTTATTGCAACTATGTAAGTAGAAAACATTGGATTAGCCATACAGAATTACATAAAAATACTGCATATGCACAAAAAAAAAAACTAGCATTGGGACTTTAAATGAGGCATATGAAAAACGTACGCCTCCATCCCTGTTGGATACGAAAAAGAGGGGAGATTTTGGGACTTTAGATGAGATGCGTTTTTAAGCAAACAGCAAGTATAAATAAAGTTGTAAACGTTTTTAATCAGGCTCACACTTACCACCCAAACAGCAAGCCAAATTCAACTTCCAAATTTAAAGCGGATCTCCACTCTAAAGTGGAGTCCCGCTGATCGGCACCCTCCCCCCCTCCGGTGTCACATTTGACACCTTTCAGGGGGGAGGGGGGTGCAGATACCTGTCTACAGACAGGTATCTGCACCCACTTCCGGCCCTACGATACGGGCAAAGGACGGGTTTTTTCTCCGCTTCCCGTCCGTCCCCCGTTGTATGCTGGGAACACTCGGCTCCCAGCACACAGCGGGAGCCAATCGGCGGGCGCAGCGCGACTCGCGCATGCGCCGTAGGGAACCGGGCAGTGAAGCCGGAGCGCTTCACTTCCTGGTTCCCTCACCGTGGATGGAGGGGGGAGCAGCAGGGTGACGAGCGATCGGCTCGTCATCTGCTGCGATCACCGCTGGACTCCAGGACAGGTAAGTGTCCTTATATTAAAAGTCAGCAGCTGCAGTATTTGTAGCTGCTGGCTTTTAATATATTTGTTTAGTGGCACATCCGCTTTAACTGTGTACGTTAAAAGCAGAGGATTGATTGCACGCATTTGCGTTCTGATGATTGTGTCCGTCTATTTTTTTGGGTCCAGCTTGAAGAGGTGAACAGCTTCAGGGACAGATATGTTATATTTATTTTGGGCTTCAACACAAGTTCAACCAAACAATCAGGCTAATATCTTTAGTAAAGCAAATAAATTAAAAACAAGCCAATTCGTATTCAATTAAATAAAAAAATAAAAAAAGTTTACACATCTAAACTTTTGTGCCCACTCCCTATATACTATAAGTGATGGCATCAATTAAAGTTTACTAGAATTCAGAGCAGTAACTAGGAACATCGCCGAGTCATGAACAAGCCAACACTTTGTTAAAATTCTCGGAATCCTTGTCTTTTCTGAAATTTGACAGAATTTCCGATAAATTCGATGTTAGCAGCTCAATGAATCAGGACAGAATTGAGTGGATCTGAGATGAATTTATGTTATTTATTAGTTGATATATTTAATTTTTTCTTACTGTTGGCTACAAAGGCGTAAACGCAGGAACATTTTGACGGTACCCTGAAAGTTTAAAAAAATATGGCTATTGTTTGCCTTTTGGCATATAGGGGTTGATATAATAAAACCTGGTGGTAGCCAATCAGCTTCTAACTTCAGCTCAGCCAATTAAATTTTGATAAATAAAATAAAAATAAAAACTGGAAGCTGATTGGTTTCTATGCAGAGCTGCACCAGATTATGCACTCTTCAGTTTTACTAAATCAACCGCAGTATGTTAATTATAATCAAAATTTTGGCTACATTTTTTTAGTTTGTTCATTTTAATCTAATTTTTTTTCAATGTATTTTATTATTTGATCGGCAATTTGTCTACACTTTTTAAGTTTATTCATTTTAATCTGAATTTTATATTCAATGTATTTGATTATTTGATAAAAATTTTGTCTACGTTTTTTCAGTTTATTAATTTTAATTGTAATTTTATTTTCAATGTATTTGATTATTTGATTAAAAATGTGTCTCAGTTTTTTCGGTTTATTAATTTTAATTTTATTGTATTTGATTATTTGATCAAAATGTTGTCTACATTTTTTCTGTTTATTCATTTTATCTTTATTTTCAATGCATTTGATTATTTGATCAAAATTTGGTCAATGTTTTTTTCAGTTTATTAATTTTAATTTTATTTTCAATGTATTTAATCTGCATGTGAATCTTTCAAGATTAGGTAATTTTTGTTCCTAACGCAGTACAAAGAGAGTTGAAATTGGTAGGAGTGAATGACATAAGAGATATGCCTTACAACAGGTATTCCATATGTAAAAAAATAAAAACGGCAAACATTAATAGAAAAATATTGATGTGACTTTGGTTTAAATATCTGCACTTTTTCAAGTAAACCTGTTAATTCTGAATGTTAAAGATGTCCCCAGTGACTAAACAATCAATAAATTGATGCATGTAAGAAAAATTTCCAAAAATATGGTTTAAGAGGGTTCAATCTTTGCTCAGTAAGGGCTCTTTCACACGTCCGTTCAGTTTTTCAGATCAGTTTTTTTTTTCATCAGTTGATCCGTTTTTCCATCAGTTTTTCGTCAGTTTTTCGTCAGTTTTTCATCAGTTTTTCATCAGTTTTTCATCAGTTTTTGCATCAGTTTTTCCATCCGTTTTTCCATCCGTTTTTTCATCCGTTTTTTTTTTTTGGGGGGGCTTTTTACATAGAAAAACGGATGTTAGCGGAACGGATGATAAACGGATCATCCGTTAACGTCCGTTTTTCGTCCGTTCCGTTTTTTAGACGGAAGAAAAATAGGGTTTTCTTCCGTCCAAAAAAACGGAACTGAACGCAGACGGATGCTAACGGACATTAGCGGATGCTCATCCGCTAACGGACGCTAGCCCATAGGGAAGCATTGCGGTCCGTTAACGGACGTCCAAAAAACGGACGAACGGAACGGACGTGTGAAAGAGCCCTAAGTAAGGCCCCCTTGAAATGGGGGGTCTGAGGTGGACCTGATTGGAAGCTCCATGTAGGTCTATCGGCAGGCCAATGTAGACAGATTAACATGCACTTCCTGCCTTAGGGTGACAATGCGCATTCCCTGTAGTGTAGTCACATAGAAGCGTTTTCACCGCAGGCTGCTTGTTCCAGATTTTAACTATAGAGCACCTCCTCACTCTTATACCACAGAGAGGGATGTCTTGCAGTTCATAGAGGTAACTGTGGCAGGGCTGATAAGATTTTTCGGGATTTTAAAACATCAAAGGCACTTTAGTGCTTCACTAAAGGAGTTGAGAATTTTCACTCCAGAAATTGTCGATGTGTTTACTTGAAATAACGAGTCATGTGCAAATGAAATAAATAAATAAACAGGAATTTGCGTTTCACACGATTAGATAATTTAAGTGAATCTTCACTCGGTTTAAGTGAAAATTTGCAATACTTTTAGTAAATCAGCCTCATTGTATAGTCAGCTTACTACAGGATATTACTGATAGATAGATAGATAGATAGATAGATAGATAGATAGATAGATAGATAGATAGATAGATAGATAGATAGATAGATAGATAGATAGATAGATAGACGGACGGACGGACGGACAGACAGACAGATACATAGATAGATAGGTTGATAGATACAGTATATATGTGTCTATACTTATATAATATATACTTTGGGGGTGATTTACTCAAACTGGAGCACAGAGACTCTGGTGCAGCTGTTCATAGTAACTAATCAGCTTCAAAATTCACATATCTCTCATATAACATTTTTGATAGATAAATAGATAGATAATTATAGATGGATAAATAGATTGAATTATATAGAGTAGAAGCAGTATGCCAGTGCAGTCATTGGAGTCAGGTAGGCCAAAAAGTAACAAAAGTGCTTTTAGGAACACTGCACTTACTTTCATCAAAACATGAGAAACCCCCCCCCCAAAAAAAATAAATAAATAAATAGATAGATAGATTATGATATGATAGATAGATATATAGATATATAGATAGATAGATAGATATATAGATAGGTACAGATAGATAGATAGATAGATAGATAGATAGATAGATAGATAGATAGATAGATAGATAGATAGATAGATAGATAGATAGATAGATAGATAGATAATGATAGATAGAAAGATAGATACATAGTTAGGTTGAAAAAGGGCACAAGTCCATGTAGCTCAACCAAAAAAAATACAATCCCATATACACAATCCTATACCTACAATTGATCCAGAGGAAGGTGAAAAACCCCAGGAAAACATTGCTCAATTTGCTACAGCAGGAGAAAAATTTCTTTGGTGATCCCCCCGAGAGGCAATTGGATTTTCCCCGGATCAACTTTACCTATAAATGTTAGTACCCAGTTATATTGTGTACATTTATGAAAGTATGCAGGTTTTATTTAAAGCAATCTACTGAGGTGGCCAGAACCAGCTCTAGAGTGAGTCCTTTTCCACATTTTCACAGCTCTTACTGTGAAGAAACCTTTCCGTATTTCGAGATTAAATATTTTTTCCTCCAGATGTAAAGAGCTTATTATCTGCCAAAACCCCCAAATCCTTCTCCACTATGGATCCCTCCAGTTGTATGATGCATGCATATTCTTAGCCCCCAAGTGCATAACTTTACATTTATCAACATTAAACCTCATTTGCCACATAGTCGCCCAATCAGACAGAGCATTGAGGTCGGCTTGTAAATTGGAGACATCCTGCAAGGACGTTATTCCACTGCATGGCTTGGTGTCATCTGCAAAGACAGAAATGTTACTTTTGATCCCAGACCCTATATAATTTATAATTAATATGATATTAAAAAGTAAGGGTCCCAGCACTGAACCTTGGGGTACACCACTGATAACTTTAGACCATTCAGAGTAAGAATCATTAACCACGACTCTCTGAATTCTGTCTTTTAGCCAGTTTTCATTTACAAATGGATCATTCCAAGCCTGTTACCTTACACATTATCAGTGTGTGGGGAACTGTGTCAAACGCTTTTGCAACGATTTTGCAAAATCCAAGAATACCACGTCCAAGGTTTTGCTTACCTCTTCATAAAAATATAGACAGATAAATAATGATAGATAGATAGGTAATATATACATTGATATATAATATATCAATTGGGGGAGCTTTACTTAAACTGGAGCCTAAGACCCCTTTCACACAGGGGCTGTGACTGTGTTGTTATTGGCTTTTAAAATTTACAAATGCAGCAATTTAGAAATTGGATGAAAGGTTTAGCACTGGGAAACACTTTTTGAAAGATAAAAAGTGCATTTTATATACAACTATAAAGATCAGACCAAAATGAGGGACAGATGAGGAGGAAAGAGGGACAGAGGGACTTTTCTCCAAATCAGGGACATTCCCTCAAAATCAGGGATAGTTGAGAGCTATGGATCCAGCTTGACCAATGACTTTGACAATGACTTTAGAAGCTGATTGGTTGCTATGCACAGCTGTGCCAGGCTCTCTGGGCTCTAGTTGTATTAAATCCCCCGGTATGGAGACATGTCCCCTCCTTGGACATTGGGGTCCACTGATTTGCAGATGACAATGTTTTTTGTTTTGAATAAAGTTGCTATTTAGTAAGAGATGATTGTGTGTGTGTCAGTTAAATGTCAATCATTGTATAATGGGGTGTACAGAACCTTCCCAGAGCTCTCACCTTCTACTATACACTTATAGGGCCAGATTCACATAGAACTGCGGCAGCGTAATGTAGATACGTTACACCGCCGCAAGTTTTCATCGCAAGTGCCTGATTCACAAAGCACTTGCGATGAAAACTACGCCGGCGGCCTCCGGCGCAAGGCGGGACAATTCAAATGGGCTTGTGCCATTTAAATTAGGCGCGCTCCCGCGCCGGACCTACTGCGCATGCTCCGTTTCCTAACTCCCACCGTGCTTTGCGCGCCGTGACGTCATTTTTTTGAACGGCGACGCGCGTAGCGTACTTCCGTATTCCCGGACGGATACATGATAATACACACAATTAGTTGCTGTTCCACCTCTATCTATGAAGGTACAAAAAAGTAATAATAATAATAATAATTATTATAATATTAGTAATAATAATACTGATGAGAACAAGAACAATCAAGCTGATGATAATTTATATGATATTATTATTATTATTATTATTATTATTATTATTATTATTATTAATAATAATAAAAATAATAATAATACAGATGATAACAAAAACAACCAAGCTGATGATAATGTATATGATATTATTATTATTATTATTATTATTATTATTATTATTATTATTATTATTATTAATAATATAAAAAATAATAATAATAATAATAATAATAATAATAATAATACTGATGATAACAAGAACAATAAAGCTGATGAAAATGTATATGATATTATTATTATTATTATTAATAATAATAATAATAATAATAATAATAATAATAATACTGATGATAAGAAGAACAATCAAGCTGATGATAAGTTATATGATATCATTATTATTATTATTATTATTATTATTATTATTATTATTATTATTATTATTATTAATAAAAATATTAATAGTATTGATGATAACGAAAACAATAAAGCTGATGATAATTTATATAATAATCATCATCATCATCATCATCATAATCATCATCATCATCATCATTATCATCATCATCATCATCATCATCATCATCATCATATCTCTCTCTCTCTCCCTCTTTATATATATATAATTATTTTTATGACGATATCTAATACAGGCCTTGATCTATACCCATAATATCTGAACTCTAGTATGGCTGTGCCCCCCTTGGCTCTTGCAGATATCAGTGTATGGGGGGATCACATGTTGCAGTGGCTGATGTGCCCCATCCAGCTTGGCCTTCTCTCCCACCTCCCCCTGTATCTATGTGCTGTTTATTGCTGCCACAATGATTTCTTCACCCCTGCCATTCCCTCTTATTAGACACTGATAACACAGTGTAAACTCTGCAGAACAAAGACAGGCAATGGGTAAATCTAATACCAATCACTCCCCCCTCCCCTCTGGCCCTTTACATTTGTGTAAAAGAGAAAAGCTTAGAGATATAGAAACATACAGCCAGTAGGTGCCCATTGAGCAGGGATTTTTCCCATAGGCACAGCATGGGAGAGACCCTCTGGCTGAATAGCTGTAGGAGTGAGGCAGATAAACTTGGAGAACACCTTTCAGAAACTCCCCAGTGCTGCCTTGTGTTCTCCACACAGCTCAGACCTCCAGAGCCTTCACTATTGTAGTCATTAGATCCGAGCTGCTGGCCTTCATCAGACCACATGTACTGAGCAGCTTCCACCAACACTCACATCCCTCCAAAGAGGACTTTCTGAAAACGATTCACTGTACACACTGCAAAGTCTATCTCATCCAAAAGTTCTGATAGGAGCAAGATCAGCTACAATGTATCATGATATCTGATCCTCTACACATCCTTTATAAATGACAAGAATAATGATCATCACGCCAGAATAATATTCAGATTTCTACCCAATTCCAAAACCAAGTTTTCTGCAATCTTATCCTCTGGGAAAGTGATTTTTTTTTTTTTTTTTTTTAGAATACTTATTTTTATAGTACTGGGAAATATCTTAGGACAAAATAAATAGTATATTTCTTTATACGGTGTATACCATTTTAATTAGTTTTCAATACATGGTAGGGTATCAGATTCTAAAGGTCCACAGGTCCTTGCTTGAATCACCAAAGTTAATAAACTTTTTTTTATTAATTACTTTATTTTGTGTTTCATGTGAACAAACTTTGTTTGTAGTTAATCAGCTGCTTAGTGTTTTTTTTTCCTTTTTTGACATAGACTTATTAGTTGTTTTTCCCTGTTAGGTGCATACAATTATCATTAGTTCTCTATACATGGTAGGGTATAAAATACTAGTTCTACAAAACTGCATTTGCATGAACCTGTTCAGCCTTTTCTGTTTTTCCCTTTTTTTTTGTTTGTTAATCATCATTAATGTGATAGAGTGTTTCAAGAGAACAAACTTTGCCTCTAGGAAATCAGCTGCTTAGTGTTATTTTCCTTTCAAAGAACATTTACAAAATAGGCAAATAAAATAAATAAAAAGTAAACAGAGAATAAAATAAACAATAAAATAAGACAAATTGATAAAAAAAAAACATAGTATGCATCTTGTGTTGTAGGCTTTTTACATTTGTGAATGAACATTTTTTTTTTAATAGCATTTTTGTTGTTTTTCTGTCTGTCTTTCACAGAATGAACTGCTCAAAAAAAAAGAAGAAAGGAGACATAAAATGTAATTTTTCATCTGAGAGAAATGTTTGTTTAAAGAGGCTGGCCCCTGTTGATGACAGCAGGAAATTTACATCAAAACGTGGACAGTTTATGTGGATTTATTTATTTAACCAATGGACCTTTTGCTTAAAAGGTTTGTATTCGGTTTGAAGATCTTTCCCACAAGTGATGTGTCACTAAATAAAATGCCATTTTCCTGCAATTAACGAGATTATCTGTAGCTTGAGCCACAGTGACTTATTAATGTGCTCAAGATGTATGGAAAATATTTATTTAGGCTAATTTTAGGCAGTTTGTAGCATTGAAGATGTAATTTCAAGTTAAGATTAGATCATGTGCTTTAAAAACCATGCAGGAAAAATAAGCTAGATTTAGGTATACAGATCAATAGAACAATATATAATTATTATTATTTTTATTATTCATTAATATTATAGGGGATTTATATAATGCCAAGAGTTTGCACAAGCGCATTACAAAATTAAGGGAGACAGTACAGTTACAATCATCTAATACAGGCAGATTTCAGAAGGCTCTGCTCCTGAGAGCTTACAATCTATAGATCGATAGATACAGAGATATGAAAAAGTATCACATGAAATAAGAACATCAGGGTCTCAGTGTTATCCCCACAAATATTCTCTTCCCTACTGGCTCTTGAGTTCTGGTGGTAAGCAGGGGATTATAGCAAGCTAATATAAAACATATTTAAAGTACTAATTCTACCTGACTTTTTAAATTAAACAAATAACTTGCTTTAATTATTATACCTTTTTTTGGTTCTTTGTTTTTTTTTTATAGTTTGTGTTTCATTTATTTAATAAAATTGTAATTTTACACCATGTGTTTACTTCATATAAACAAAAGCAATATTTTTTTTTTAATATCCTCTGAAGACAATGGGATATTTAGAACAATCCTTTATAAAAAGATTAATTTGGTAAATCATTTGGTAAGTCAAGGTTCTTGATTATTCCTTTTAAATATGTAAATTATAGATCATTATGTAAATAAAATACTCAAGCTTCTTGTGTGTATAAATCGCATGCATCTAATGGGTCAGCAAGGAAGACAAAACATTATATGATTGATATGCCTTGTTCAGTATTTTATGCAATATAATGGTGTGTATCATAAATAAGAGCTGAAACACTAAAGTTATTTTTATAAGCTTCTTATAAATTAATGGTGCAACAGGGCTGTTGTATTAACATATTAGAGGCTGCTTGCTTAACAAATCTTCATTTTGCAAAGTGCATGATCACTTAGAAAATAAAATTAAACAATGTTCACTTTGAAAGCCTGTGTGCAAAGAAAAAAAAAACAACAACAGAATTTTTGCTTGTATATCATGAGAAGATTGAACTGAATGCAGCTTAACTCCCTAAGCGAAGCCTTGCAATGCGAAAATACATTTTGCAAATTGAACAATCTTAAATACAGGCATACCCCCTTTATTTACTAAAGCTGGAAAGCGCAAAATTAGGCTCACTTCTGCATAGAAACCAATGAGCTTCCGTTAAATTAAGCCTGGTAATAAAACCTGGAAGCTCATTGGTTTCTATGCAGAAGTGAGCCTGATTTTGCTCTTTACAGCTTTAGTAAATAAACCCCATTGTGTACTTAAAAGTGGAGTATGCCTATAATTTAGGAAATTTTTAGAATGATTTATGAATTAGCAGAGGCTGTTGTAAAACTGAATGGTCATATATTATCCAAAGGAATATTAGTAAATAAGATAAGAGACAAGTGAACTGTAAACATTTTCTAGCATGTGATTGGTTGATTGAATTGAGTGCTGTTTCACTTTATTTACTACACTTTTTGACATTTTCTTTGCAAAGCGAACAATCTACTCCTTTAGTAAATTAACCCAGCAGAGTAATGTGGAGACTGGAGAGATAACAGTGAAACAGTCGTGATAAGACTTTTCAGATAATATCACAGTGATAAGTGCCCAGTAAAGTGTTTAATAAATGGTAATAATTCAGGTAGGATGTAAAAAACAGGGGATTTTTCACCCTTTCTCTTCACTATGAATTCTCAGTGATAAGTAAAGAAAAAGTAAAAAGAATGGACCTGTTTATTGAACGGTGAAAAGCACAAAAAAAAAAATCTTTATTACCATGATAAATATGGAGAAAAGCTCCCTAGACTTATCACCAAGTCAGACTTAGTTATAAAGGCCTTTTTTTTTGGTGAAAAACGGAGAAAAGAACCAGAAAAATATTATGTTAGATATTAATCAGATATAACTACAGGATTGCTGATGCTGTTGAAAATCCCATTGGGATCTTTGCAGCACATAGTTCATTATCATCTATAAAGACGCACAGATGCATTAAAAAAAATGCACAATACATTCCGTTTAGCAAGCGACAAACTGAACGCGCAGGTGCCCTTTATGATGCATATAATGCATGCGCTGTTGTGCAATGTAACAATGCATTTCAGTGTTTAAATTGTTTTTCTTTTAAAAAAGAGCCCAAAATGTACACTTTGATCATTTCTATGCACTACAGCACATTGCAATGTGCTACAGTGTGATGGCATGCGGGAGGTGCAGTGTGCAGATATGATGCATTTTACGCAACAAACAACAACACAAAGCACCTTAGCACAGCATTATAGTGTGAACTGGACACATAGAAATCAATTGTTTTCATTGGGGGAGATTTACTACACCCAAAGCACTCAGAATCGGGTGCAGCCGTGCATAGTAATAGCTTCAGCTTCTAACTTCAGCTTGTTCAGTTAAGTCATAAAAAAGTAATAACTATGTCGCCAACAAAAAACTTTAACATAGAAACATACAAAAGTGACGGCAGAAAAAGTCCATTGCGTCTGAGTATTTTTTTTGTTTTGTTTTGTTTTTTTAATTTTATTGTTTTTTTCATTAACCTTAATATACAAAATTTTAATATTTTTTATTCAGAAAATGCAGCTGTCTCTTTAAGTGGTATAGCCACACTCCCCAAAAGATGTAAATTGACCAAAGTAAGGTGCTACTATGTGCTCAATAATAAATGATAAAATTGTCCATACAGAAAAAAGTCTACCATACTGCGGATACAGTTGCTGTCATTTGCCTGCTGGGTACTACATACACGCTGGTTTAGGTCCACAGGACCAATTGTTCTGGTAAGCAGTTTACCTATCACATGGTGGCGGATTTCACTTTGGCTCTAGACTCTGTCAAGAGAGTCTAGCTGTTTGGATTATCACATGGGTGTTTTCTTTCACTGAAGTCACTAATGGACTTTTTTATTGCTTTGGACTTTAGTGTCGACATCCATTTTTTCCCTTTGCGATTTATATTTATGTTTTGTTTTTACACTTGTGGTTTATAAATTTGATTTGTTCTAAATTTTTTCATTGGTCATTTATGATAAATTGTACCATTTATAATATTCTTACACTGTATGTGCACATGTGATACTTCCTTATCTGAAGTACTCATATTACTACCTCTCAAGGGTGGATTAGGATTTAGCGCAACTATATATATTTTTTCCAGAAAAAAGTAAAAGAATACAATAAAAATACAAAAAACTATTAAAATATAAAGTGTCATCAGATCAAGACAGAAAATCCTTGAAAGAGTTCCAATCACCGTGATGATAGTACACTAATCATTAACTCCTTCTAGTGCTCCACCAATCATGTGTATAAAATGCACACTCACCAAACATCTATATAAAACAAGCTTTCAGATGATAATTATTAGCTCCTGCTTCTCCAACAATGCGGGACCCGCATGTGGCAACCAAATGGTTAACTACATACGGTCATTGTGAGATATAGATATGTATATATGTGAACTTCATATATTAATTGTACACCAGAGCTCTTAATGTTGTCCTTGTATGTATTCAATCCATTTTCCTTCATCCTTTTATGTACAATAATTTTTTGATACTTTTGATATTTATTAATAAATTAATTTACAAAAAAAAACTTTTTTCTTCATGAGTTTACAATTTTTCTAGCTCCTTGGGAGCCTCCTTTCCCCCTTGCTTCTCCAACAATAACCTGGGAAAAGGAGATCTCGTAGTGATAGAAAGGGTTCACCAACCCTCATTCCCCAGATAACTCTCTCTCATAAAAGTATCACAGAAAACACCCGGATGAAGGGATAAAAACTATCATAGTGTAGTATTTTTAATGTATATTTACCAATATAAAAATGACAAACTTCGCACTACATTTAATAGTGCTATGCACCAACACAAACAGCCTTCAGTGCAATTCACACCGCACGCTCCGAGCCGGCGTGCTTTCCAATGACCAGAAGTTGAACCAGAGGACAAACCGGAAGTAACTGTCCTGATCTGATGGAACTTTATATTTTATTTTTTTTGTATTTTTAATTGTATTATTTCACTTTTTTCTGTAAGGACAAATTCATGACTTTTGTCAATTTTACATTGTTCAATTAAGCATTGACAATAAAATCTGGAAGAGCTGCAGCAAATTTTGTGCTCCCCAGTTTTAGTAATTCCCTCTCATGTGTCCTTGCATCAAGTCTGCATTCAATGAAGCCAATGAATTATCCCGTCTTATGGATGCAGAGGTTAATATAAGAGTATTTTTTTTGCTTTTTTTGCTTAGAAAAAAACAAACAAAAAAAAACATTGAAGCTATTTTGCCTTTCAAAAGCTTGATATAATAATTTTACTCTGTAGGGGGCTTTTTATAATACAATTAATACTAAGAAGGGTCTATCTATGTGTTTTTATTTGTAACTCACATATGTGGGAGTAATAACCTCTGACCCGTTCTATCAGGATCATAGGTTTCCTCTCACAGAAGACTGCATGCATCCTTGAAAAGTCTTCCCCGCCCCTCTCTCCATTCTTTTGTCTGCACGTCAAGGTGATCTTTCACTGCTACTTATCAAGGTTTATCACCATGATAATTCAGCCCCTTAAAGCGGAGTTCCACCCACTTTTGAGAGGTGGTCTTAAAGGAAAGACCATCACTCCACCCCTCGTTTTTGGAAATACATATTTTTCTGTTTCCTTACTACCTTTTTATGAAGTACATAGTGTACTTTCGATCCATCTGGGCTGCGGTGCAGGACGTCATATCATTTTGTATAATGAGCCCTTCCTCCCGGACAAGATGGCCATTCACAAAGCGCCACTCGACTCGCGTATGTGCAGTAGGAAAATGGGCAGTGAAGCCACAAGGCTCCACTGCCTGTTTCCCTTAGTTAGAATGGCTCCACTGCCTGTTTCCCTTAGTTAGAATGGCTCCACTGCCTGTTTGCCTTAGTTAGAATAGCTCCACTGCCTGTTTCCCTTAGTTAGAATGGCTCCACTGCCTGTTTTCCTTAGTTAGAATGGCTCCACTGCCTGTTTCCCTTAGTTAGAATGGCTCCACTGCCTGTTTCCCTTAGTTAGAATGGATCCACTGCCTGTTTCCCTTAGTTAGAATGGCTCCACTGCCTGTTTCCCTTAGTTAGAATAGCTCCACTGCCTGTTTCCCTTAGTTAGAATGGCTCCACTGCCTGTTTCCCTTAGTTAGAATAGCTCCACTGCCTGTTTTCCTTAGTTAGAATGGCTCCACTGCCTGTTTCCCTTAGTTAGAATGGCTCTACTGCCTGTTTCGCTTAGTTAGAATGGCTCCACTGCCTGTTTCCCTTAGTTAAAATGGCTCCACTGCCTGTTTTCCTTAGTTAGAATGGCTCCACTGCCTGTTTCCCTTAGTTAGAATGGTGGCGCCTGCACCCAATCCGATGGACGGATCGGCCTAGGGGGACCAACATCGCGTGCTCCCTGTACAGGTAAGTGTCCTTATTAAAAGTCAGCAGCTACAGTGTTTGTAGCTGCTGACGGTTACATTTTTTTTTTGCGTCTGGATCTCCTCTTTAATTAGGCGAACAATCACAGTGATGTGCAGAGAAAAGGCAACCCTGATAATGCAAGGATTATCACAGTTTATTGAATAGACACCTATACTTCATTCACTGTCTGCATCCCCCCACCCCAAACTGCCATCCTCTCAGGCAGAATCTTAGAGTTTTTCTCTCCACAGGCTCCTATCATTATTTGAAATCAATGTGGCTGTGTGTGGTTCCATCCATACAGCCCCACCGTTCGTTTATAGGAGACATGATAAAGTGTTACTAAACCCAGGACCCTGCATTCACTATATTTGGTCTCCAACAATACACAGAATATGGAAATGCATCAGTTTTAGTATATAGCAGTCATGTGACTTCTATTGCCTCGTACACACGACCGTTTTTCTCGGCAAAAACCATCAAGAAAAATGCTGGCAGAGCTTTTTTGCCGAGAAAAAAGGTTGTGTATGTTTTTGAGATCCAACTGTCGTGGATCTCGACGAGAAAAAAAGAGAACATGCTCTCTTTTTTCTCGTCGGGAGTCTCAATTTTTTCGTTGTGGTTCTTGTCGGGCTGGTTTACGACAAGAAACACGTTTGTGTGTATGCTTAAAAACCCGCGCATGCTCAGAATAAAGTATGGGACGGGAGCGCACCTTCGGTAAAAGTAGCGTTCGCAATGGAAATAGCACATTCGTCATGCTGTAACAGTCTGAAAAGCGCAAATCGTCTCTCACCAAACTTTTACTTAACACGCGGTAATATGAGATTAGCAAAAGCAGCCCCAAGGGTGGCGCCAGTGGAATCTAACTTCCCGTTTATAGTGCCGTTGTACGTGTTGTATGTCACCGCGTTTGAGAACGATGACATTTTTTCTCGAGAGTGTGTATGCAAGGAAAGCTTGACAAGAACCTCGTAGAGGAAAACGACGTTTCTTTTACGATGTGATTCTCGTTCGTGTGTACGAGGCATATCAGTGTCTGGTTGAAGCTTGTAGGAGGAGTCTCCATTCTACTCTGACTGTCCTATGAGGCTGCAGAAATCCTGACCCTCTGTCTGGACAGTGCTGATTGGTCCTGTACTGATCACATGCACCAAGAAAAAAAAAGAAAAACTCTGTAGCAATACACACCAAACTGAGCATGTGCAGAATGACTCCAAAGGCTCTGTCTTATCAGCAGATAGATTGGGGACATTGAAAGAAGGGGAGGCTCAGAGAAGACAGGATCAAACAGACTATTTTACATATTGTGCAGGATTAACCCCTTAGGTTCCACAGTGAGTATAACAAGCTTGCTTTACTGCATATGAAGAGTGATTTTACTGTTGTGGGTTTAGTAACACTTTAAGACATTTCTGGGTTGAGATGCATTGTAGCAGGAAGTGCACAGGCAAGACTATTTGTTGTAAATTCTCTACTACTAGTATTAATACTAATAATGGCATCAGTGTGAAGCCCGTTCATTTCTATGATAACATCATTCTTACTGAAAGATGCTTGGGATAAACATAGATTTATCAGACAAAAATGTAGACTCAGTGAACCATTTGGTATTTCTCTGCTGTCAGTCTCCAATGTTTGTATGTTTATAACATTAGGGTTAGAGGTTAGGTTTGAAGGGATCTTTATGTGAAGCATTAGGTGTAGCTGATTAGTTCAGTTTTTTTTTCAGGGCGTGGCTAAAGTGCAGATATTCTACACTTCCCAGTGTGTCGAATAATTTCCTCCCCTACTACATGCCGTGGTTCTTCCATTGTGTGTCCCATAGCGTGTGCTAAAAGAGTCGCTTTAAAGTTAGGTTTAGGAGTTGGGATTTGGGCTAATATTAATGTTGAGGGTTGTATGTAGGAGGTATTATTGGTTTACAGTCAATGGTGGGCTACAAGATGGTCTCGACTGAAAATC
Source organism: Rana temporaria (assembly GCF_905171775.1). Lineage (NCBI taxonomy): Eukaryota > Metazoa > Chordata > Amphibia > Anura > Ranidae > Rana > Rana temporaria. The sequence goes on from NC_053501.1 coordinate 63,424,507, forward strand.
TTGCGATTAATGCCTTCCATAAAAATGAATGGGCTGTGCAATCTTTGCGCATATATACAATCTACAAGCGATTGATTTTTCACTCTCTGTGATTAAAATCACCTATGTAGCCCTAACCTTAATGATCACTGTGAAGAGGATGACTACATTAACATACATACTCAGTCAGGTGTATAATGGGAATAACTCTAACCAATGACAAATGCTATTGGGTAATACAGGGATATAATATATGCATACGGTATATAATTATAGTATATCACATTTTCAAGTGTGGTTCTTTCATTTTTTTGGATCTTATTATATGTCATATGTGAAATATCCTTACACCAAGTACCATAATACTCTTATTCCAACTACCGTATATACTTGAGTATAAGCCAAGTTTTTCAGCCCTGTTTTTAGGGCTGAAAATAGCCCCATCGGCTTATACTCGAGTCCGTGTACCTGTCGGGTCCCGGGCGTTCATTTTTCAAAAGTCACGGCTTCCTCCTGGTCCGTGATAGGCGTTTGACACTGTGTTCTGCTACCGCCTATCACGGAGGTCCTCTCGTCCTCGGACTTTCCCAGCAGACACTGTGTTCAGTGTTCCACCTATCATGGACGTCCTCTTGTCCGAGAATGAAAGAAGTTTTGTGATTGGCGGAACACTGAACACAGTGTCTGCTGGGAAACTGAGTCCGAGGATGAGAGGGCCTCTGTGATAGGCGGTAGCGGAACACAGTGTCAAACGCCTATCACGGAACGGGACCAGGAGGAAGCCACGACTTTTGAAAAGTGGACGCCCGCTAACCCAAGAAGAATACAGGTACACTACAGGCATGCCCATGTTTTAAGTAGATTGTTGGAATCTGGTGACCCTGGGGAAGATTCTGCAGAAAAATAAATTGCTAAGGAAGTTAAAAATGAACTACAGCAGCTGAAATAACAAATAGAGGAACATGTACAGAAACTAAATGTGAAGAAGAATAAAGTCCACAATTATATTACCCGCAATGGGAAATTACTGCATCACTGGATTTCTTTTCTTAGCCCATGAGGCATGCAAATGGGCACAGTGAAGCTGCAAATGGGCATTGTTGACCCTCTCTTCTGCTTACTGTAGCTGCTGCATTCTCACCCTGGGCTTATACTCGAGTCAATACGTTTTCCCATTTTTTTGTGGTAAAATTAGGGCCTCGGCTTATACTCAAGTATATACGGTAATAACAAAGTAGTTGTGACAAATATTATAGATACATCTAGGTCATATGCATAAACATATATGTCAATTTGATGCACACAACGCATGCCAAATATTCAATTTGTTATGCTGGAAATAGAACTGGTGCAATACTTGGGTGATAAAGTAAATACGTATTGTCGTCCTTAAAATCACTGAATTTATATTTGCTTCAAACATATGATTATGTGCAGATAAAGCATTTTAATTTTCTTTCATCCTCAGCAGATGGTTGGGTGTTTAGAGTAAATGCAGATTCACCTGACTAAGTGAAAAAAAAAAGAAAAAAAGAAAAACACTTTAACAGTGAAAATGCATTTCTTCACTCCATGTATGCATTTTCTCAATCTATTTTAAAGTTTAAGATATTATGGGATGAAAGTATTGCAGAAATGGTAAAGGGAACATGAAAAGGAAACCTACAATGGGTGTTGCACTGCTCTACCACACGGGGGAGCCCTGAACACCTGGGCATAAGTGTTCTGCAGAAACCACTAAGAATTGCTGTGTTTTGGGGATAAGATAGCTGAGGAGGGTCTGAAATGAATCGTTCGGCCTCTTTATAGATGTACACCAACTCTGCAAACTTTCATTGCTTAATAATAAGCCTAATCGCTTTAAAATGTTCAACCATTTTCAATACTTCAATAAAAAAATATCTGGTAATCCTGCTATGAAGCTTCCTGTTATATGTTGACAACTCTCTGTCCCTCTGTTCCAATTGTCCTTCTGAGCTTCTAATAGACACTACAAGTGGCCCAGAGAAATAGCATGCAGTCATTAATGAAGTGCATATAGACAGAAAATCGCCGCAAAGTGGTTGCAGAAGATCGGCAGCATTGAGGTGCAAGTAGAGAAAAAAGGTTAAATAAGGTATTTTATTAAAACATATCATGAAAAGGGTTTGTGATGCACTTTGCTGTAGCAAATTAAATGTCATTCAGTAGGAGTAGTAAAGTAGCAAGGGCAGCACACAAATGTCTGTCAAGATAGGTGTGCTTGAAAATAATCAGAGGTGAGTAATGCAGCGTACACATGGTTGGAATTTCCGATGGAAAAAGTCAGATGGGAGCTTTTCTTTGGATATTCCGACCGTGTGTATGCCCCATCTGACTTTTTCTGTCGGAATTTCCGATGGACTTAGATAGAGAGCTTGGGCCAGATTCACAGATGAAATACGCTGGCGTATCTACTGATACTCCGGCGTATTTTCAAATTTGCCGCGTCGTATCTTTAGTTTGAATCCTCAAACCAAGATACGACGGCTTCTGGCTTCGATCCGACAGGCGTACGGCTTCGTACGCCTTCGGATTGTAGGTGTAATACTTCGGCACCCGTTGGGTGGAGTTCGCGTCGTTTTCCGCGTCGGGTATGCTAATTAGCTGTTTACGGCGATCCACGAAGGTACGCGCGTTCGTCGCATTCTCTTACGTCGTCGCTAGTCGGCTTTTCCCGGCGGATAGTTACGGCTGCTATTTCTTGGCTTATATTTAGACTTGCCATGTTAAAGTATGGCCGTCGTTCCCGCGTCAAATTTTAAATGTATTTTTTTTTCGTAAGTCGTCCGTGAATAGGAAAGGACGTAACGCACGTCGTCGTTCAAAAAATTACTCCGGTGCAACGTCATTTTCGCGCAAAGCACGGCGGGAAATTTCAAAACGGAGCATGCACAGTACGTTCGGCGCGAGAACGCGCCTAATTTAAATGATACACGCCCCATTTGAATTAGACGGGCTTGCGCCGGACAGATTTACGTTACGCTGCCGCATGTCTACAGGCAAGTGCTTTGTGAATCAAGCACTTGCCCATAAAACTTGCGGCGGTGTAACGTAAATACAATACATTACGCCGCCGGAATTCTATGTAAATCTGGCCCCAAGTTCTTAATTTTTTCAACGAAAAAAAATCCTATCGGAAAATCCATCTGTATGGAATTCCGACGGGAAAAAAAAACGCATGCTTGGAAACAATTTGACGCATGCTCGGAAGCATTGAACTTTATTTTTCTTGGCCCGTCTGATGCTGCGTACACACGACCATTTTTAATGGTCTAGAAAAAACAACGTTTTTTTCGACGTGATTCTTGTCAAGCCTGCCTTGCCTACACAAAAAATGCTGGAGCAAAGCGTGGTAACGTACAACAGCACTATAAAGGGGAAGTTCGATTCAGATAGCACCACTGTTTGGGCTGATTTTGCTGATTTCGTGTTAGTAAAAGTCTGGTGAGAGACGATTCGCGCTTTTCAGTCTTCGTGCTTTTCCCTCTTCGTGCTTTTCAGTCTGTTACAGCGTGACGAATATATTATCTCTATTACAAACGCTTGTTTTACTAGAATGAGTGCTCCCGTCTCATAACTTGCTTCTGAGCATGCACGTTTTTTCCCGTCATTAAAGCCTACACACGACCATTTTTCACGACGTGAAAAACGACAACATGAAAAACTTAAAGCATGTTCTAAATTTTTCATGGCCATTTTTCACGTTGCGAAAAATGCTCTGGAGCCTACACACAATCGTTTTTAATGACATAAAAAAAAAAAATTTTAATGGTCATTTTTCACGTTGCGAAAAATGCTCTGGAGCCCACACACAATCGTTTTTTAATGACATAAAAAAAAAATACATTTTTCACGTCATGAAAAAAGGTGGTGTGTACGCGGCATTAGTGTTGTACGTCACTGCGTTCTTGACAGTCGAAATTTGGTGTGACCGTGTGTCTGCAAGCCAAGCTTGAGCGGAATTCCTTCAGAAAAACCATGTGATTTTTTCCCAACAGAAAATCAGTTTGTGTGTACGCGGCATAAATCTGCCCAAGTTCGAATCGAGAGGTGTTCATTGAATGCTGCATAACATTTGCTAAACCTGAACTTAGCAGTGAATCCCTTTAAATAGGTGGATTCAGAGAGAGTTAGGCCGGCGTATCAATAGATACGCCAACCTAACTCGGAATCTGCACCGTCTCAAACTGAGATACACTTAAACCTATCTAAGATACGACAGCCTGCGCCGTCGTATCTTAGGGTGCAATATTTAGGCTGGCCGCTAGGTGGCGCTTCCATTGAGTTCGGCGTAACATATGTAAATAACTAGATACGCCTATTCACGAACGTACGTGCGCCTGTCGCAGTAAAGATACGCCGTTTCAGTAAGAGATACGCCGCCTAAAGATAAACATGCCCCCTAGGTGGCGTAGCCAATGTTAAGTATGGCCGTCGTTCCCGCGACGAAATTTGAAAATTTTACGTAGTTTGCATAAGTCGTCCGTGAATAGGGCTGGACGTAATTTACATCCACGTCGAAACCAATACGTCCTTGCGCCGTACTTTTCCGCAAAGCACACTGGGAAATGTACACGGACGGCGCATGGGCCTTTCGTAAAAAACGTCAATCACGTTGGGTCACAGTTAATATGCATAAAACACGCCCCCCACATCCTCATTTGAATTAGGCGCGCTTACGCCGGCCTATTCACGCTACTCCGCCGTAACTTAGGAGGCAAGTACTTTGTGAATATGCTACGTTACGCCGCCGCAAAGATGTGCGCCCCTACCTGAATCCAGCTAAAAGTCTATAGGGAACAAATCCTACTGATACATTCTGGTTATTTCCCAGACTAATAGGAAAGCTATTGTCAAAAATGAAATGAAGTGCTGGGCACTGCCTTGGACATTTGACAAAGCTATATCTTTTTGAAACAATATTGTACAGCCGGAAGAAGGTTCCTTTAAGAGACTTTGAGGGCACAGGTAAAATCCTTTCAATTAAATGCGTTGGAGATACTTTTAAGCTGGCATCATGTATTTTGAAGGTGTAATTGATTTAGTAACTTTTATCATTAGCTTACCCTAAATACAGCTACAGCACCTCAATATAATTCATTACAACTTGAAAAAAGGGGCTTTGTTAATGCGGAACTCTACTTTTAACAAGTTGATAAAAAATTATGTTCTTTGGCAATTTCACATCAATAATTCTGTTACAGAAATTATTGTGTGTTGTAAATTGCCCCCAGCACTACTCCTGTTTCTTCTTGATTAAGGCTGCCATTTTGTTGAAGCACAAAGACCCTGAACAGCAGTAAATCATAAAGCAGAACTAAACCCATCGATTTAACTGTTTAAAAAAAAGTTACATTCCTGGAATGCTGGGGTTGCTAACTATCACATTTGCTTGTGTCCTCAACCAAACTGTCAAACCATCAATTGGCTGGTGTGATAACTGATAACATGTGCAGCACCATAACAGTTGCAGATCAAACAGAAGCAGCTTCCTTGAGTGTAAAGGATAGGAGGGTTTAAGGGCCAATTCATACTACTGTATATGCAGTCCAGTGTTTTTTTTTTCTGCGTCAAAAACTCATGCAAAGCAGGTTATGTACAGGCATACCCCACTTCAAAGTACACAATGGGGTTTATTTACTAAGGTGGAGAGTGCAAAATCAGGCCTCGTACACACGACCGAGGAACTCGACGGGCGAAACACATCGTTTTCCTCATCGAGTTCCTTGTCAGGCTGTCGAGGAACTCGACAAGCCAATTTTCTCCATTCCCGTCAAGGAAATAGAGGACTTGCTCTCTTTTTGGCTCGTCGAGTTTCTCGACAGTTTCCTTGACGAAAATGTACACATGACCGGTTTCCTTGGCAAAAAAATATCTCCCAGCAAGTTTCTTGCTGGTTTTTGCTGAGAAACTCGGTCGTGTGTACGAGGCCTCAGGCTCAAATAAACCAATGAGCTTCTAATCCCAGCTTGTTCAATAAAGCTTTGGCAATAAAACCTGGAAGCTCATTGGTTTCTATACAGCTTTAGTAAATAAACCCCATTGTGTACTTAAAGGGGCTGTAAAGGTTTTTTTTTTCTAAATAGGTTCCTTTAAACTAGGGCATTGTTGGTTCACTTACCTTTTCCTTCCATTTCCCTTCTAAATGTGTTTTTTCTTTGTTTTCTTTGTCTGAATTTCTCACTTCCTGCTCCTCCTCAGTAAGTTGTTCAGTAAGCTGTTCTGACTGACTTTCCACCACTCGGAAGATGGTGGAAAGCTTACTGAGGAGAAACAGGAAGTGAGAAATTCAGACAAATAAAAAATAAAACATTTAGAAGGGAAATCGAAGGAAAAGGTAAGTGAACCAACAATGCACTAGCTTGAACTAGTAAGTGAACCAACAATGCACTAGTGAACCTCCGCCTTTTAGATCCCCCCCTCCGGTGACACATTTGGCACCTTTCAGGGGGGTGCAGATACCTGTCTGAGACAGGTATTTGCACCACTTCCGGGTCTGATCCCCGCGGGGAATCCAGCCTGCGACGTCACTCCCCCCCACTGTCTTCTGGGAAACACTGTTCACAGGAGAGAGCGGGGACCAGTGATGGCGCGCCACGATCCTCACGCATGCGCAGTAGGGAATCGGGCAGTGAAGCCGTCAGGCTTCACTTCCTGATTCCCTCACCGAGGATGGCGGCGGAGCAGCCGAGGACCGAGTGATTGCTCAGCTTTGGCTGCTGACATCGCGGGCGCGCTGGACAGGTAAGTGTCCATTTTTTAAAAGTCAGCAGCTGCCGTATTTGTAGCTGCTGACTTAAAAAAAAAAAAATGGCAGAACCTCCGCTTTAAAGGAACCTATTTAGAAAATAAATATCGAACGTTTACAACCCCTTTAAAAGTATTGCACCATATTGCACCAGCACTGCATAGGTTCCTGTGAGATACTCTGCATATTACAATAGCACTGAGTAGGTTCCTGTGAGATACTCTGCATATTACAGCAGCACTGAGTAGGTTCCTGTGAGATACTCTGCATATTACAGCAGCACTGCATAGGTTCCTGTGAGATACTCTGCATATTACAGCAGCACTGAGTAGGTTCTTGTAAGATACTCTGCATATTACAGCAGCACTGAGTAGGTTCCTGTGAGATACTCTGCATATTACAGCAGCACTGAGTAGGTTCCTGTGAGATACTCTGCATATTACAGCAGCACTGAGTAGGTTCCTGTGAGATACTCTGCATATTACAGCAGCACTGAGTAGGTTCTTGTGAGATACTCTGCATATTACAGCAGCACTGTGTAGGTTACTGTGAGATACTCAGCATATTACAGCAGCACACCCATTTAGAGCAAGATCCTAAATGTTTGGAAATATGAGGAGAACGTCAAATAAGGGACATGGCCGTGGTGCTGCTGGTGGAGCTCCTGTTGCAGAGAGAGGACGTGGTCGATCTGTGCCAGCTACACGCACAAATGAAACACCTTCCTCAGGTGCGAGTAGGCGACAGAGCCTGCAGCGGTATTTGGTCGGGCCTAATCTGGCTCTACGAATGTTGAGGCCAGGAGCAGAACAGGCGGTAGTAGATTGGGTTGCTGACAGTGCCTCCAGTTCCTTTACATTGTCTCCCAACTAGTCTTGTGCTGAAAGATCAAAGTTGGCACCTGCAGCCGATGTCCATCAGTCTTTCACCTCACCCCCCTTGCAAATCAGCCAAGCAGTCTGAGCCCCAAATCATGCAGCAGTCTCTTCTGCTTTTTGATGCGTGGCAGTTCTTTACACAATGTGCTGATGACAAAACAAGAGTGGTTTGCAATCAGAGGCTGAAGCGAGGCATAAACGTTCTCAACCTGAGCACAACCTGCATGACCAGGCATCTAAGTGTAAAGCACGAGCTGCAGTGGAGTAGACACCTCAAAAACCAAGAAAGGTCTCTGGCTCCTCCTGCTTCCTCTTCTGCTTCAGTCTCGGGCCTCTCGGCCTCTTCATCCACCTCTGTAGTGACAGTGCCACCTGCCACCCCACAATTAGAGGACCGGCAAGCAACACTACCACTTGGGTCACCAAACATCTCCACAATGTCCCATGGAAGCGTTCAGCTCTCTATCTCCCAAACACTGGAGTGGAAAAGGAAGTTCCCCCCTACCCACCCGCGATCCCTGGCCCTGAATGCCAGCATCATGGTCATCACTGGTGCGTGGCTGGGGGGATACAGAGGACACAGATGATACACCTCCCACAGAGGACAGATTTCCGTTGCCTCTGGGCAGCCTGGCACACATGAGCGATTACATGCTGCAGTGTCTCCGCAACGACCGCAGTGTTTCGCACATATTAACAGGTGCTGATTACTGGGTGGCCACACTGCTGGATTCCCGTTACAAGGACAATGTACCATCCTTAATTCCCTCACTGGAGCGTGATCGCAAAATGCGCAAGTACAAGCGCACACTGGTAGACGCGCTGCTGGTGGAATTCCCACCTGACAGCGGGGGCACAGTGGAAGCACAAGGCGAAAGCAGAGGAGGAAAAGGTCGCCAACGCAGCCAGGGCACCGCCAGCAACTCAGAAGGCAGGGTTAGCATGGCCGAAATGTGGAAAAGCTTTGTCAGCACGCCACAACAACCAGCACCACCAGCTAATATGGAAGGTTTTAGCAGGAGGCAGCATTTCACCAACATGGTGGAGCAGTATGTGAGCACACCCCTACACGTACTGAATGACGTCTATGCCCTCTTAAACTTCTGGGTCTCCAAATTGGGCACATGGCCTGAGCTTGCCCTTTACGCCTTGGAGGTGCTGGCCTGCCCTGCAGCCAGTGTATTATCTGAACGTGTATTTAGCACGGCAGGGGGCGTTATCACAGACAAGCGCAGCCGCCTGTCCAGAGCCAGTGTGGACAAGCTCACGTTTATTAAAATGAACCAGGCATGGATCCCACAGGACTTGTCCGTACCTTGTGCAGAATAGACACTGGGCCGGCCTTACCCAGCCATTCTTTTTTTTCTGATCTTTCTAGGGTTGCCACCTCATCCCTTTAAAAGCGAAAACATAATAATTACACAGTTTAGAAAAGTTTCCTTGAAACAAGGAGGGGTTGTGGGACTTTAATTGAAGCTGAATGGATAGGGGTCAAATATGTCAATAACTCTATGGGCTTGGTCAAACCTCAGTCATTCAAATCATACCAACAATTGTTTTTCTATCATAAATTTATTTTTACAAAAAGTAAAAGAATATACAAAAAATATTAAATGTTTAGTACATATTAAAAACAGTCAGACTATAGTTTGTATAATGTATTACACATGCAAGATGCTGCAGGTGATCTTCATCACAGCCCACGTTTATTGGGGGTTCAACATGTCTGTTGATATTTTATTGACATACCTTTTATTCATGTAGACTATCACCCTCCACGGGTTCCTGACAAAACCCTCTCGGGCGAAACTAGTTGAACCCCCAATAAACGTGGGCTGTGATGAAGATCACCTGCAGAATCTTGCATGTGTAATACATTATACAAACTATAGTCTGACTGTTTTTAATATGTACTAAACATTTAATATTTTTTGTATATTCTTTTACTTTTTGTAAAAATAAATTTATGATAGAAAAACAATTGTTGGTATGATTTGAATGACTGAGGTTTGACCAAGCCCATAGAGTTATTGACATATTTGACCCCTATCCATTCAGCTTCAATTAAAGTCCCACAACCCCTCCTTGTTTCAAGGAAACTTTTCTAAACTATATTTCTAGAGGGACTCGGTCGCTGATGGTTATTTACTCTTAATTGGTGCTTTTGCTCTACAATTCTATTCATAATAATTACACAGGTTCTCTGGCTGATTAAGGTGCTGCTAATTAAACTCACTTGGTGCCTTATCGACATTAAATTAGCCCCAGTGTAATTACTATGTGTTCGGGTTTAAAGGGATGAGGTGGCAACCCTAGATCTTTCTCACTCTTTTGGGGTGTACCCTAATTTAAAAAATAAAAAAATAAATCAATTAAAAACCAAAACCTGCTGTGTTGGCTACCTCGTCCTCCTCCATCGCCACCTCAACCTCCTACTCCATATGGACCTCGTCCTCCTAGGCTAAGATTATTTTATTTTAATTTTTTTATGTTATTTTCATTTTTTATGTTATTTTAAGTTATTTCCCGATCCACATTTATTTGCAGAGTACTTGCCATGCTCTTCCCGACATTTTGCTGCCATTTGCAGCCCTCTAGCCAACCCGAACCCTAATCCTAACCCCCTAACCCTAACCCCAACCCTAACCCTCAACCTCCTACTCCATATGGACCTCGTCCTCCTAGGTCAAGATTTTTCTTTTTATGTTATTTAAATTTTTTTGCAGAATACTTGCCATGCTCTTCCTGACATTTTGCTGCCATTTGCAGCCCTCTAGCCCTTTTCATTTGTTTTTTAGAGACATTTTAGTAGTCAAAAGTCTGGGTCCCCATTGACTTCAATGGGGTTCGGGGTCAAGTTCGGGAACTTTTTTCCGAAGTTCGGCCGAACCCGTCGAACCCAAACATCCAGGTGTCTGCTCAACTCTACTGGTTAATTATCATTTTGCCTGCTTGGAGTTTGCATTAATTTCGAGCCAATACATGTATGTAAAGTGAAAATTCTTTAGCTGAGCTTTGATATTTTTCTTTGCTCTCTACATATATATTATTGCACATAGCTGAGCCTGAAAGTGCGTATTGCCCATATTGGCTCGGTGTATGTATTAGAGAGGCAGGTAACAGTTTAATGTGGGTATATCATATGTTTGACTAGTGGGTATGTGTTTATGGGGTTGAGTTATTAAAACTGAAGAGTACAAAATCTGGTGCAGCATTGCATGGTAGCCAATCAGCTTCTAACTTCAGCTTGTTCAATTAGGCTTTGACAAAAAAAAAAATGGAAACTGATTGGTTTCTACGCAGAGAATTTTATTTGCAAATATATGCAAAATATTTGTTAGCATTATCTTTATCTGCATGGCAAAAACAAACAAACAAAAAATATTTTATATATACATATTATATGAATATGTATATATATTTAGCATTGTTAGCATTATCTTTATCTGCACGGTAAAACAAACAAACAAAAAACAAAAAAATATATGCATATATATATATATATATATATATATATATATATATATATATATAAAATATTTTTGTTTGTTTGTTTTACCGTGCAGATAATGCTAACAATGCAAAAAAAAAATGATATATATATATATATATATATATATATATATATATATATATATATATATATATATATATATATATACAGTATATACATATGTATATATAAAATAGTTTTGTTTGCTTGTTTTACCGTGCAGGTAAAGATAATGCAAAAAAAAATGTATATATATATATATATATATATATATATATATATATATATATATATATATACACATATACATATACACATATACATATACATATAAATATACAGTATATATGTATATATAAAACATTTTTTGCTTGTTTGTTTTTACCGTGCAGTTAAAGATAATGCTAACAAATATTTTACATATATGTGCAAATAAAATGATATATATATAAATATAGATAGATAGATAGATCTCACCCAACTAATAGGCATAGTGGAGTGGATTTACTAAAATAAATAATAGTGTGCTCTCTGCAAGTGCAGTTACTCCAGAGCTTAGTAAATAAGCAGAAGCTCTGATGACTTTCATCACCCAGTCATATACAAGCAAAAATGCATTATTTTTTTATTTTCCTTGCATGTGATGGGGTATTCTTTGTAAAGGGAAGCCTTACCTGATTTACTAAACTCTGGAGCAACTGTACTTGCAGAGGGCAACTGCACTTTTCAAAGTGCAAAGTCTATTTGCCTTTAGTAAATCAACCCCAATTTGTTTGTTGTACATGAATACCAGCTATTAACCCTCCTGGCGGTAACCCCGAGCGTGACTCGGGGTTGATTTTTTCGACCAAAATCGGTAACCCGAGTCACGCTCGGGGTAGGTATGCAGAGCCTGCCGTGCGCTGGCTTACCTTCTCCTGGATCCAGCGATGTCACTGCGCTGTGTGAGCGAGCGGGACCTCGCTTGATTCACACAGCATCCTCCTGTGCCGTCGATCTCCATTCCCTGCGACGTTACGACGCATGGGAGTGGAGATCGGCGCCAAATTCAAAAAAGTAAACAAACACCTTACATACAGTATACTGTAATCTTATAGATTACAGTACTGTATGTAAAAAAAACACACCTCCCTTGTCCCTAGTGGTCTGCCCAGTGTCCTATATGTTCTTTTATATAATAAAAACTGTTCTTTCTGACTGCAAACTGTAGATTGTCCATAGCAACCAAAAGTGTCCCTTTATGTCAAAAATAGTTTTAGAGCAGCTAGAAAACAGCGATAATAAATTATAATCACTTGCAGAATTGAGCGATAGCGATTTGTGGGGAAATTCGTCATAAATAAATAAAATTAATGACAGCAACAATTCTGCAACTCAGCAAATTTCAGTGATTTTGAGTTGATTACATTATTGAATAATTTTTATTAGAATTATATTATTATTTGTTATAATTATTTATAATTATTTATTATATTTTAATTTATAATTTTGTTTTTAAAAAAATGTCATACCCGGGATGCCTATTAGATTCTTGTTTGGTCAGATTTAAGTGAGTTATTCCTAAAAATTACAGACCTACAATATAAAACGCCAAATTTCCTTGCAAATAATTGTACCGCTTTCAGCATGTTTTTTCTGAAAGAATCATACCGCCAGGGAGGTTAAAGGCAATCTCTATCTACTCAGCCTATGAACATGAATCAGTGGCACAATTTAGAAAAATTATGGTTATGTTTCACTTCTCCTTAATTCCAATGCATTTCACCCAACCAAAGATCCCAGATTTTCCTATCCAACCAGCAGCAATAATTATATATGGTCAGGACTTTTTCAGTGAAGTGTTGTGGAAGCCACTGGAGGTGAAATTTTGGCAAAAGCCAAATCAATTGTGTTTTTGATTTCACTGTTCATCCCTACTTATTAAGATTCATTTGTCAAGCAGTAAATGTTTTGGTTACAAAGAGTCAGAATATCAGCACTGAAGCATTGTACCAAATGATCCAGAAATTGTGGAAATTTACTATGGGTGCAGTGATTTTCATTAAATATCTCCAGTATCATGACAAAGATCATCATTTACAATTTATTTTCTGAGAATTGATTTATTAACCACTTCCTTACTGGGCACTTAAACCCCCTTCCTGCCCAGAGGACTTTTTGCGATTCGGCACTGCGCCGCTTTAACTGACAATTGCGCGGTCGTGCGACGTGGCTCCCAAACAAAATTGACGTCCTTTTTTTCCCACAAATAGAGCTTTCTTTTGGTGGTATTTGATCATCTCTGCGGTTTTTATTTTTTGCGCTATAAACAAAAATAAAGCGACAATTTTGAAAAAAATAAAATAAATTTTACTTGTTGCTAGCTCAATTTTTTTTTAATTTTTTTTTATCCTCAGTCTAGGCCGATACGTATTCTACATATTTTTAGTAAAAAAAAAAAAAAATCGCAATAAGCGACTGGTTTGCGCAAAAGTTATAGCGCCTACAAAATAAGGGACAGAATTATTATTTTTTATTATTTTTTTTTACTAGTAATGGCGGCGATCTGCGATTTTTATTGCGACTGCGACATTATAGCGGACACATCGGACACTTTTGAGACATTTTTGGCACCATTTACATTTATACTGCAATCAGTGCTATAAATATGCACTAATTACTGTATAAATGTGACTGGCAGTGAAGGGGTTAACACTAGGGGGTGAGGAAGAGGTTAAATGTGTGTCCTATATAGTGTTCTAACTGTGTGGGGGGAGGGGGGGTGACTGAGGGGGGTGACCGATCTGTGTCCCTATGTACAAGAGACACAGATCGGTCTCCTCTCTCCCTGACAGCACCACTGTCTGTGAGAGCGGGCAATGAGAAATGATCTCATATGTAAACATATGATATCATCTCTCATTGGCCAGCACAGATCGCCTAGCAAACGGCCACTCCGATTGGCGGTTCACGGCGAGCTGGGATTGGCTGTGTCCAAGGGACACGGCCAGCACAGAAGTTCCCCGCTGCGCGCTGGGGAGCGCTCGCGGGGAACGTGGAAAGGGGCGGACGTCAATTGACGGCGCCCCAGAGAAGTAGAGCCACCCTGCGGCCGTCAATAGTCGTACGGCCGTTGGGAAGTGGTTAAAGGGCAGAGCAAAGTGAACAGCCTCTACGCAATAGGGTTGATTTACTATTGGTTGAGCTAGAGTGTCTTTTTGTAAACCAGACTAACTATGTAACTACTGTATGTACTATAACTGCAAAGTGCAAAATTCGGTGCAGCTATGCATGGTAGCCAATCAGCTTCTAACTTCAGCTCCTTCAATTAGACTTTGACAAATATATTTGGAAGTTGACGGTTTCTATGTAGAGCTGCACTAGATTCTGTGTGTGCCAGTCTTAGTAAATCTCCCCAGTGTATCTTTCTGCTATAGGAATTAAAGTCCTATATTTCACAAGCTTATGATAGTGATACGCAATACCAGCATGGATTTGTAAGGGTGTATTTACTAAAAGAATACTCACTTTGAAATGTGAACGTTTTGCTTAGTAAATAAGATGATGATGTGTTCACTGAAATCTTGCACAAGCAAATAATATTTTTTTGTTTCACTCTCAAGCCTCGTACACGCGACCGGTTTTCCCGGCAAGAAAACAGCTGGGAGAGCCTTTTGCCTTGAAAACCGGGCGTGTGTATGCTCCCTCGCCGGGAAAACTGCCGGGAATCCCAGTGGGAAAAATAGAGAACCTGCTCTCTATTTTCCCGCTGGGATTCCCAGCGTTTTTTTCCCCGCCAGATTTACTACACTTGCCAATGGAAAACACTGCGAGGCAGTGCCGAGGGGGAATAAGCCCTGTACACACGGCTGGGACCCCCAGCCAAAGTTCTCCCCGCAGTTTTCCCATAGGGATTTCCGGCTTTTTTTCTACCACCGGGAATCCCGGCCCTGTGTACAGGGATTTACACATTGTAATTGGCTATTCAGGTTTTTTAGCTCTACTTTATTTGAAGAGGATAAATATATCTTTAGTAAATTAACCACAAAGACTGTCTCTACGTAGACAAGTCGATACAACCAAGATATGATGAAATCTATTGAATAGTTTTGTGCGCACAAAATGACCAGTAAACTGGTAGAAATCACTCTAATTCAGCTGTACAGAAAAACTCTCTAATTGATCTACAATGATAGATGTCATCAATGTGAATGACTGCAGAGAGCTGGCCATACACCAGTACAATTTCTGTTGAATTTTCGTATGAAAATTCGGAAAAAAACTGTTTGTCGGAGCATCAAACCATTTACAAATTTTGTGGAAAAAAAAAACCTTGAAAATTTTTGTCAATGGTCTGTACGTTGGATTTCGGGGTGCACATGCACATTACAATAAGTATAATTCTTACTGCACAAAACCATTCATAGTTAGAATGTCATATGTCTGAAAAATATCCCATCCTTTTCCTTCAATTTTCCTTGTCACTATGGGGGAAAACAATTATTGATTTGACCTCATTAGAAAATCAAACACTCCGAAAACACATCTTTTCTAAATACATTTTACATTAGATTTTAAGATCTCTGAGGTTCATTTACTAAAACTGGAGATAGCAAAATCTGGTGCAGCTCTGCATAAAAACCAATCAGCTTCCAAGTTTTTTTTTGTCAAAGCTTAATTGAATAAGCTGAAGTTAGATGCTGATTGGTTA